>NC_140991.1:14662976-14773061 GCF_052327205.1 Somniosus microcephalus | reverse complement strand
TTCCCTCACTCACACTCTTCCCTCCCTCACTCACTCCCTCCCCCTGCCGGTGGGCCGCTCCCCCACCGCCTGACGCTGTGGTCATGTGAGTGTGTGCGCAGTGCCGGGCCGGGCTCGGGTTTGCGCTGGTCTGCTATAATCTGCCGGTTGGAGCGGAGACGGTCGGCGTTAAATTGTCGTCAGAAACGGAAGAATAAAACAAAAAAAAGGAGCACCGTTGCTAACCTGAGGTGAGTCGGACCGGTCTCTGTGTTTTAAAACCTTTTCTCGTTTATTTTATATATTTAAAATTGTTTTAATGTCATTATTCGAGGGGATATGCTCAGTAAATAAAATGAAGGCGACGGGGATTCGGGGAAATTAAATCCCGAAAACCCACCGACACGCGCATTTAACAAAAAAAAATGCCGAAATTCTCTAATTGGTTTGTATTTCGGGTAATTTTTGAAATATTTCTCCCACCACCTGTGATAACTTCTATTCACTGGTGCGTCAGAGGCGCCGAGAGAGGATTTGGCTGAAAATGATGGTGATGTGGAGGAGGAGGAAAGCTGGCGGCTCTAGGCGGAGATCATGGATGCTGCTGGCGGGAATGGGGGGGGGGGTTTGTGAAGATTGACATATGGTGGGTCGCAGGCTCGGCACCATGTCTTGACCCCACAGCCTTTCCTTTCATCACTCTCAGTAATTGCAGGCTCCTCTGCTGACGCCATGGTCTTTGCGCCTGTCTCTGATGTTTTGCCAAGATTTATGTTCCTGCATTTTGGTGCGGTGCTTACATCAAGCGCGGATGTTTTTTGGGGGGTGAATCAGTGGACTCTTGCTCTGAGCAGCGCGGGGTTTTTTCTTTCTCTCATTCTCTCTCATGTACATTGTGGAATGTTAAACTTTACGCCTTATATTTGACCTCGCAGAAAAAAGACACGGTCTCTCATTGTTTGACATTTAGTGGATTTGCTGACCAATCGTTTATCTGCGACTTCCATTTAAGATTCAGGTCACACTGCTTGCAGGTTATGCTCCACTGCTTGCTGTATGGTCTCATGCCTTGTTATTTATTCACGGACACAATCCCAGTCCTGACCCTGCTCGGGTGGGTTGGGGGTGGGGGGAAGGTTTGTGTGTGTGTAGTTATGATCAGAGGCCAGGCATTTCATGGAAGGAATTATCCAGGAAAGCGGGCAATGTCTGGCTCCACTTGGAACAGTGTTGGTGGAGGCCTGGGACCAGATTGGATTTAAAAGAAAAACTTTGCAAGAGTTTGTTGCATTGAAGGATGAGGAGTTTAATGTTACAAATGCTTGTGTGTGGTAGATGACATTGGTTTGCCAATGTAGTAACTTTTAAATTGCACAGGCACCTGTCACAGATGGCTTCTTAAATAAGTTTGTGTGCAGTTATTATCTGCATGTGGGAGTGTGATGCATTAACACCAGTGCAGATTGGGACTTTGATACATTGCCTTAATGAGGTCATCTGTGGTGGATAATCGAAATTAATAGATTTTTAAAAGTTTCCAATGGTACACCACCAGGGGGATAGAATATAAAAATAGGGAGGTATTGCTTCAGTTGTACAAGGTATTGGTGAGACCGCACCTGGAATACTGCGTACAGTTTTGGTGTCCATACTTAAGAAAGGACATACTTGCTCTCGAGTCAGTACAAAGAAGGTTCACTCGGTTAATCCCGGGGATGAGGGGATGGACATATGAGGAGAGGTTGAGTAGATTGGGACGCTACTCATTGGAGTTCAGAAGAATGAGAGGCGATCTTATTGAAACATAAGATTGTGAAGGGGTTGGATCGGGTGGATGCGGGGAAGATGTTCCCGACGATGGGTGAAACTAGAACTAGGGGGCATAGTCTTAGAATAAGGGGCTGCTCTTTCAAAACTGAGATGAGGAGGAACTACTTCACTCAGAGGGTGGTAGGTCCATGGAATGTGCTGCCCCAAAAAGCTGTAGAAGCTACATCATTACATAAATTTAAAACAGAAATAGACAGTTTCCTAGAAGTAAAGGGAATTAAGGGTTACGGGGAGCAGGCAGGAATTTGGACATGAGTCTAGGTTCGGATCGGTCATGGCCCTGTGGGTAGCGGAGCGGGCCCAGGGGCCGTGTAGCCTGATCCTGCTCCTATTTCGTGTGTCTAATTCTGTTAGATTCAGGAGATGGTTCTGTGATAGTAGATTGGCGGTTAGGATCAGATCAGCCATGATCTTATTGAATGGCGGAGCAGGCTCGAGGGGCCGATTGGCCTACTCCTGCTCCTATTTCTTATGTCCAGCATATGGGGGGGGAAATCAGCGGTTGCTGATTTTGCCAGTTTCAATACACCTCTTGCATCCACCTGTGTGTCTCCAGTTGCTGCCCCTGCTCCATAGTACTCCCTTTAAACCAACCATGCTCAGCTACATATGTGAATGAACCCTCACTTCTGGCATTCTTGTTAACAGCCACTGAAATAATTCCTGTGGCGCTGCTAGATTCAGAATTGGAGTGCTTGTTTAAACAGGCACCTGTGCAGAATGTGTTTGAAATAGCGCATGGTTACTGATGTTGGATTTGATGAGCTCTTCATTCACTGGCACATGAGTGTGTTTAAATAGGTTAGCATTTACTGATGGTGTGTGCAGCTCAGCTGAGATCTCCAAACTCATCTGGGCCCCTCCCAGATCTGTGACCATCTTTGCTGTAACTCCATATTTGGCAAACCCTTCATCAGGTTTCTGCCCCTGCCACAGCATTGAAAAGGCCCGAATCAAAGCCACAGGTGACATCCTATGTGACCATAGTAAACTATCACACTTCATCCTTCTTGACCTGTCTGCAGCCTTTGACAGGTTTGACCACACCATCCTCCTCCAATGCCTCTCCTCCATTGTTCAGCTGGATGGTACTGGTCCCGCTTGGTTACATTCCTGTCTGTCCAGTCGTAGCCAGAGAATCGCCTGCAGTGGCTTCTCTTCCTGTTCCTGCACCGTTACCTCTAGTGTCCCCCAAGGATCTATCTTTGGGCCCCCTCCTGTTTCTCATCTACTTGCTGCTCCTCAGCAACATCTTTCAAAAACACGCCAGGTGCCACGTGTACACTGACACTCAGCCCAATTGTACCACAACCTCTCTCGACACCGTCACGGCCTCTGATTTGTCACGCTGCTTGTCCGATGCGCAGAAATTTCTTCCAACTAAATATTGGGAAGGTTGAAGCCATTGTCTTCAGTCCCCGCTACAAAATCCGTTCTCTTGCCGCCAACTCCATCCCCTCTCCTTGGCAACTGTGTGAGGCTGAACCACACTGTATGCAACCTTGGTGTCGTATTTCGGCCACATCGCTGCTCCACCACCGAGACTGCTGACTACCACTCAAGATTTCCCGACTTCGCCCTTGCCTCAGCTCATCTGCTGCTGAAACCCTCACCCAGGCCTTTGTTACCTCTAGACTTGACTGTTCCAACGCACTCCTGGCCAGCCTCCCATCATCCACACACCATAAACTTGAGCTCTTGAACTCTGCTCCGTGTCCTAACTCGCACCAAGTCCCGTTCACCCATCACCCCTGTGTTCACTGACCTACATTGGCTCCCAGTCCAGCAACGCCTCGATTTTAAAATTCTCATCCTTGTTTTCAAATCCCTCCATGGCCTCGCCCCTTCCTATCTCTGTAACCTCCTGTAGCCCTTCAACCCTCTGAGGTCTCTGTGCTCCTCCAATTCTGGCCTCTTGCGCAATACCCATTTTAATCGCTCCACCATTGGCGGCTGTGCTTTCAGCTGCCGAGGCACTAAGCTCTGGAATTTCCTCCCTAAACTTCTCTGCCTCTCCCCCCCCTTTACAACACTCCTTAAAACCTACCTCTTTGACCAAGCTTTTGGTCATCTGTCCTAATATCTCCTTATGTGGCTCGGTGTCAAATTTACTGACGCTCCTGTGAAGCACCTTGAGACGTTTTATTAGCGCTTTACGAAATTGAAAAAAAAAGCCTGCACTGTTTTCATGTGACTGCGTATATTAAAATCGATTCAGCTTCCTGAAAAGGCTTTGAGCTTTAAGTAAATTGTGTAGATTTTATTTTTAACACATCTTTTTTAGACTTAAAGTATCTTAATTACTTTTTTTAAAGTGACTAGCTTACATTGAGGTTACATTCTGTGCTCCACAGCTCTCAGTAAAGATTTCTCCTAACCCCTCTCCTCATTTAATGACTTTTAAATTGATTAAATCAAACTCCCTATTCACCCCATCAAAACCCTTCATAGAAACATAGAAGATAGGAGCAGGAGTAGGCCATTCGGCCCCTCGAGCCTGCTCCGCCATTCAATGAGATCACGGCTGATCATCCAAATTCAGTACCCTGTCCCTGCCTTCTCTCCTTCATAATTTAAAAAAAAATCTCTTACTGTACATCTTCACCTTTGCTGCAGTGAAACTATTCCCGGTACCTCAAATCTATCCTCATAACTTTAGTTTCCCATCCCTGGAATAATCCCAGTGAACCTATACTCTATGGCTTTAATGTCTATTCTATAATGGGCAGCCCAAACTACACACACTGGCCTAACCAATGGTTTTTGCCCTGCGCCCTTATTTCTAAAACCCATAATACTTCTGGCTATTTTATTTTGCTTTAAGTAACTTTCATTACATTGATCCAAGTCCCAAAAGTGAGTGACACTTTTCCTGCAGCCCTTTTTTGATTGGAATGTATTTCGTCCTTTGGTGATTCATTTCTTTTCTTCTTAGGCAGAACCGAGGATGACTTGCTTCCACACTAAAAATGAGTTCTCAGGTGACTGATGAGTCCAGTGCGTGACCTACAGTCTCTGTCACAGGTGGGGCAGACAGTGGTTGACGGGGCAGGTGGGTGGGGTGCTTGGGTTGACGTGCGCTCCTAGCACTGCCTGCGCTTGGCTTCCGCTTGCTCCCGGCGATTCATTTAGGGGAGGATCTGTCAGCTGTAGTATGTTTGACGTGATAATCCAGTTTAGTCGGTGTGAAACCGCAGGCCCACACAGTAAAGTGATGTAATGCAATGCACCAGAATGCAGAGAATGTTCATGGTTAGGGTGACTGCTTTTATGCCCCAGGTAATCAATAACTTTGTCCTTCCAGTAGTCGGACATCTTTTCTAGCTGTGTAGACTAAGTGAATTATATACCTGCATGGGACAAATATACCAAATGTGAATTCACTATCTAGTGTGGTTGTGGACTACTGCTCACTGCTGTTGGCCACTTTAGCTTGACACTGGAAAAAGCCAAAACAGTATTAAGGATTTTTTTTCTTCTGTTGAATGCTGTTTAATTTCTGGTTGCCAGGCATATATTTCTAATATTTACCATTTGTATCTTGAGAGGGTGCAGAGGAGATTTACCAGAATGGTTCCGGGGATGGTTGATCTTGGCTACAAGGACAGGTTGGAGAAGCTGGATTTGTTTTCATTAGAGCAAAGGAGGTTGAGGGGTGATTTGATCGAGGTGTACAAGATTATGACGGGTTTGGATAGGCTAGACGGGGAAAGGCTGCTCCCACTAGTTGATGGTGCAAGGACTAGGGGACACAGATTTAAGGTTTTGGGCAAGAGATACAGGGGGGGACGTGAGGAAAAACTTTTTTACACAGCGAGTGGTGATGACCTGGAACTCGCTGCCGACGGAAGTGGTGGAAGTGGAGACACTCAATGTTTTCAAGGGGAGGCTGGATAGGCACTCAAGGGAAATAAACTTGCAGGGTTACGGGGATAGAGCGGGAGAACGGGACTGACTGGATTGCTCTACAGAGAGCCGGCACGGACTCGATGGGCCAAATGGCGGCCTCCTGTGCTGTATGACTCTATCTACTGACTATGCTCCTACCTGTACAGCTAATGCAATGGCTTAGTATCTTTTTTCAATACTTTTTAAATTTGTCTTCGAATAGCAGCCTCCATGTTTTGCTACCTCACCTTCAGTTGCCTCCAGATGTCTCTTGTGTATATTGGATGGAGGTGGGCAGATTCTATTTGAGCACCATCAGTAAAATAGACCACCTGCCATAAAAATCCAATATTGACAAGTTTAATAGTAAAAGATCTTCCTTCTGCCATCTTGGAATGATTTTTTTTGTTGCCAGTGGTATATAAATAAAATACCAATGTATGAAAGAAATGGGAAAGAAACATTCATGATTAACATTCCCGTATAGCGAGAAAAAGATGCAATTTGGAATACCTGAGACTGCGTCACTGTGTCTACTTTTCTGGAGCAGGTGGTTTTATACGAACAGCATGATAGACCTATATTTTTGCGTATCTTTAAGACATTGGTTCACTGCAGGTTGGAAGGAACATCATGTGGTTGCATTTCTTCATGTAAAATGACCTTGGAAAATCCGAGATAGAGGCTGCACACCTCGATTTGTATCTGCATTAACGTCTTTCAGGTGAGACGTTAAACCGAGTCCCCATCTGCGCTCTCAGGTGGACGTAAAAGATCCCATGACACTATTTCGAGGAGGAACTGGGGCGGTCTCCCCGGTGTCCTGGCCAATAATTATCCCTCAACCAACATCACTAAATAAACATTATCTGGTCACTATCTCGTTGCTGTTTGTGGAACCTTGCTGTGCGCAAATTTCGCAAGTTGCGTTAAACTTGTAAAGGACCCTGGCCAGGCCTTGCCTAGAGAGCTGTGCACAGTTCTGGTCTCCATGCTATAAAAAGGACGGAGAAGCACTGGAGAAAGTGCAAAAAAGATTTACAAGAATGGTACCAGAACTGTGAGATTACAGTTATCAGGAAAGATTGAACAAGTTGGGGCTTTTTTCTTTAGAAAAGAGAGGACTTGGAAGTGACCGGATAAAGGTCTTTAAAATTATGAATGGGTTGAACAGGGTAGATGTGGAGAGAATGTTTCCACTTGTGGGAGAATCCAAAACCAGAGGCCATAAATACAAGATAGTCACTAATAAATCCAATAGGGAAATAAGGAGCAATTTCTTTACTCAGAGAGTGGTTAGAATGTGGAATAACAACAAAGTGCTGGAAACATTCAGCAGGTCAGGCAGCATTGAGGAGAGAGAAACAGTCAACGTTTCGGGTCGAACCCTTCGTCAGAACCTGATCCGCTGAGTGCTTCCAGCACTTTCTGTTGTTTCAGCTTTCCAGCATCCACAGAATTTTGCTATTGGGTTAGAATGTGGAACTCGTTACCGCAGGAAGTGGCTGAGGCAGATGGCTTAGATGATTTCTAAAGGAAGCTAGATGTGTACGTGAGAGAACAAGGAATAGAAAGATATGCTGAAAGGCTGAGATGAGGTAGATATAATGAGTGGAGACTCGTATGGACGATAAACACTAGAACAGACTAGTTGTGCCGATTGGCCTGTTTCCGTGCTGCATAGTCTATGTAAATTGACTGCAGTGTTTCCTACATTGCAACAGTGACTTTACTTCAAGGCTGTTGAGAGAAGCCAAAGAGGAAATAGCAGAGGCTCTGACTATCATTTTCCAATCCTCTCTGGCTACAGGTGTGGTACTGGAGGACTGCTAACGTTGTACCTTTGTTTAAAAAGTGAGAAAGGGATAGACCGATTAATTACAGGCCAGCCAGCCTAACCTCGGTGGTGGGAAAATTATTGGGATAACGTTCTGAGGGACAGGATAAATCTTCATTTAGAAAGACATGGATTAACCAAGGACAGTCAGCATGGATCTGTTAAGGGAAGGTCGTGTCTGACTAACCTGATTCAATTTTTTGAGGCGGTAACGAGGAGGGCCGACAAGGGTAATGCGTTTGGTTTAGTGTATATGGACTTTAGCAAGGCTTTTGATAATGTTCCACATGGCAGACTGGTCATGAAAGTGAAAGCCCATGGGATCCAGGGCAATGTGGCAAGTTGGATCCAAAATTGGCTCCGAGGCAGGAAGCAAAGGGTAATGGTCGAAGGGTGTTTTTGTGACTGGAAGGCTGTTTCCAGTGGGGTTCCGCAGGGCTTGGTACCAAGTCCCTTGCTTTTTGTGGTATATATCAATGATTTAGACTTGAATGTAGGGGGTATGATTAAGAAGTTTGCAGATGATACTAAAATCGGCAGTCATAGTCATAGTTATACAACACAGAAAGAGGCCCTTTGGCCCATCGTGTCCGCGCTGGCCATCAAGCCCTGCCTAATCCCATTTTCCAGCACTTGGTCCGTAGACTTGTATACTATGGCGTTTCAAGTGCTCATCTAAAAGCTTCTTGAATGTTGTGAGGGTTCCTGCCTCTACCACCCTTTCAGGCAGTGAGTTCCAGATTCCAACCACCCTCTGGGTGAAAAAGTTTTTCCTCAAATCCCTTCTAAACCTCATGCCCCCTGGTTATTGACCCCTTTACTAAGGGGAAAAGTTCCTTTCTATCTACCCTATCTATGCCCTTCATAATTTTGTACACCTCAATCAGGTCCCCCCTCAGCTTTCTCTGCTCCAAGGAAAACAACCCCAGCCTGTCCAGCCTCTCTTCATAGCTGAAGCGCTCCAGCCCAGGTAACATCCTGGTAAATCTCCTCTGCACCCTCTCCAATGCAATCACATCCTTCCTATAGTGTGGCGACCAGAACTGCACACAGTATTCCAGCTGTGGCCTAACTAGCGTTTTGTACAGCTCCATCATAGCCTCCCTGCTCTTATTCTATGCCTCGGCTAATGAAGGCAAGTATCCCATATGCCTTTTTAACCACTTTATCTACCTGTCCTGTTGCCTTCAGGGATCTATGTACATGCACACCAAGGTCCCTCTGATCCTCTGTCCTTCCTAGGGTCCTACCATTCATTGTGTATTCCCTTGCCTTGTTAGTCCTCCCAAAATGCATCACCTCTCACTTTTCAGGGTTAAATTCCATTTGCCACTGTTCTGCCCATCCCACCAACCCGTCTATATTGTCCTGTAGCCTGAGGCTTCCCTCCTCGCTATTTACCACT
Source organism: Somniosus microcephalus (assembly GCF_052327205.1). Lineage (NCBI taxonomy): Eukaryota > Metazoa > Chordata > Chondrichthyes > Squaliformes > Somniosidae > Somniosus > Somniosus microcephalus. The sequence continues at coordinate 14,764,122 of NC_140991.1, read as the reverse complement.
CCACCAATTTTTGTGTCATCTGCGAACTTACTGATCATACCTCCTACATTCATATCTAAATCATTAATGTACACTACAAACAGCAAAGGACCCAGCACCGATCCCTGCGGTACACCACTGGACACAGGCTTCCAATCACAAAAACAGCCTTCGCCACTAAGCCAATTTTGGATCCAATGTGCCAAATTGCCCTGGATCCCATGGGCTCTTACCTTCTTGACCAGTCTCCCATGCAGGACTTTGTCAAAAGCCTTACTGAAGTCCATGTAGACTACATCAACTGCACTACCCTCATCCATGCACCTAGTCACCCCCTCGAGAAATTTAATCAAATTGGTTAGACATGATCTCCCTCTGACAAAGCTATGCTGACTATCCTTGCCTCTCCAAGTGAAGACTTATTCTGTCCCTCAGAATTTTTTCCAATAATTTCCCTACCACTGATGAGCTGTAATTCCCTGATTTATCCCTACTACCCTTCTTAAATAATGGTACTATGTTAGCTGTCCTCTGGCACCTCCCCTGTGGCCAGAGAGGATATGAACATTTGTGTCAGAGCCCCTGGAATCTCCTCCCTTGCCTCACACAGCAGCCTGGGATACATCTTGTCTGGGCCTGGGGATTTATCCACTTTTAAGCCTGCTAAAACCGCTAGTACCTCCTCCCTCTCAATACTAATTTGTGTGATTGATAATTAAGAAAAAAGCTGTAGACTGCAGGAAGATATCAATATACTGGTCAGATGGGCAGAACAGTGGCAAATGGAATTCAACCCGGAGAAGTGTGAGCTAATGCATTTGGGGAGGGCTAACAAGGCAAGGGAATACACATTAAATGGTAGGACACTGAGAAGTGTAGAGGAACAAAGGGACCTTGGAGTTCAGGTCCACAGATCCCTGAAGGTAGCAGGACAGGTAGATAAGGTGGTTCAGAAGGCATACGGAATACTTGCCTTTATTAGCCGAGGCATAGAATACAAGCACAGGGAGGTTATGCTTGAACTGTATAAAACACTAGTTAGGCCACAGCTAGAGTACTGCGTGCAGTTCTGGTCACCACATTACAGGAAGGATGTGATTGCACTAGAGAGGGTGCAGAGGAGATTTACGAGGATATTGCTTGGACTGGAGAATTTTAGCTACGAGGAAAGACTGGATAGGCTGGGGTTGTTTTCTTTGGAACAGAGGAGGCTGAGGGGAGACCTTATTCAGGTGTATAAAATTATATGGGGCCTAGATAGAGTGGACAGGAAGGAGCTATTTCCCTTAATAATATAATATAATAATCAACTTTATTGTTAGTGCACAAGTGCAGTACAACGAAATGTAGGCTTGCGGCTCCTGAGAGTGTACATTTAGATTAAGACATTTAAACATTCAACATTTCATTTGGCTTGTAATACATAAACATAATAAAGTGCATTGGCAGATGTGCAGGCTTTAGAGTTTATTTGTGGAGTTCAGTAGGATGACAGCCCTGGGAAAGAAGCTGTTCCTAAATCTGGTCGTACGGGTGCGAATGCATCTGTAGCGTCTCCCAGATGGCAGGGGGGCGAACAGACTGTGGCTGGGGTGGGTAGGGTCTTTGATGATGGTCCGTGACCTCCGTAAACAGCGTTTCTGGTATATGTGCTCTGTGGTCGGCAGCCGGGTGCCGGTAATGCATTGGGCAGTTTTGACTACCCGCTGCAGGGCTTTCCGGTCATAGTAGCAGAGGGATGAACAACCAGGGGGCATAGATTTAAAGTGATTGGTAGGAGGTTTAGAGTGGATTTGAGGGGAAATTTCTTCACCCAGAGGGTGGTGGGGGTCTGGAACTCACTGCCTGAAAGGGTGGTAGAGGCAGAGACCCTCATCACATTTAAAAGTGCTTGGATGTGCACTTGAAGTGCCGTAACCTCCAGGGCTACGGACCAAGTGCTGGAAAGTGGTATTAGGCTGGATCGCTCTTTGTCGGCCAGTGTGGACACGATGGGCCGAAATGGCCGCCTTCTGTGCTGTAAATTTCTATGATTTCAAAAAAAAAGTACTTCATTGGCTGTAAAGCACTTTGGGACATCCCGAGGTCGTGAAAGGTGCTATATAAATGCAAGACTTTCTTTTATTTCTACCTTGAACTGTGCTATAGGTTGTCCATTGCATCAGCCCATATAATTATTTTGCCTTCTCCAACATCAACTCTGATTTAAGCTTTCTCCCCCACCCACCCCTCCTCTTTGGGGGTCGACAATAAAAGCTCTGCTGTCGTTTAACAGTAACTGGTGTTCTTGCACAGGCGACTGGATAAATCAACTGGGATAAGATTAACTGACACCATGTTGTACCTTGCCCATTTGCTTTTTACAAACGTGGCATTTACTTTATATAGTGTGTAAGACTGCACTTGTTGTTTGAGTTATCTGGGCAGTAAACACCACTCTTTCCTCTGGTTAGGGAGTCAGTTGATGAGGGGTATTAATCTAAAATTGTCATTGGGAGTAAGGAGTTAGAATGTAGTCATTTCTTTAGTGTGGAAATGAAGAACTTGCATTTATGAAGTGTCTTTCACATCCTTGGGATATGCCGAACACCTCACAACCAGTGAATTACTTTTGAAGTGCAGTAACTTGTAGGCCTACACGGCGGCCAATTTGCGCACAGCAAGGGCATACAAAGAGCAGCGAGAAAAATGACCAGCTAATTAGTTTTGGTACTGTCAGTAAGAGACCGATGTTGACCAGAACACTGAACTCCCAGCTCTTCAAATAGTGCCGTGGGTGGTTCTTCGTTCACCTGAACAAACTGGTAGATCTTTGGATTAATGGCTCCTCGGAAAGGCAGCATTTCCAACAAAGCAGCACTCCTGAAGTTAGCCTAGAATATGTGCTCAAATGTAGGTTGTGGGACCTGGATCAGTGACCTTTGCCTGAGGTGAGGAATTATCACTGAATGGTAATGGAGCATTGACTGCTTTACCACAGCGAGTAGTTAAGGCAGAGATCTTTGAATTTTTTAAGGGGAAAAGGTGTGGATATAGCAGGGCAGTGGGTTTAGTTTTGGATTGTTCTAGAAAAGAGCTGGCATGATTGGCTGTATGGTGCCATTTTGTGCTTTAAACTCTTATGAATCTTTGTTTCTCCCCCTGATTTTGCTTCCCCAAAAAATGACATTGTTCTGCATGGTTTCTGATTTGGATATTGTGTATAATTTGCTGTCATCAGTGACGGGGCAGCCATTAGCGACTGTGCAGTAAAGGAAGCAGTGCTTCTGAAGGAGTCTGAGACCCACCAAAAGAGGTGGTTTTCACCAGCATCTGTACCCCAACCCCCCCATGACACAGGATCTTGTGGAACTCCTGAGGTCAATGTAAATTGTTCCCTAACTCTCCAATATTAATGCTGACTGCACTAAATACAGCAGTGAGCTCACTGACAGCTCTTGCCCAGAGACTGCAATATTTTACAAGTCTTAAGTATTTCTGCAAAATGTTTCTTTTTGTTCAGATTGATTTAATTCAACGTTTAACTGGGCTGTTGCTTTGTATCTCGAGTCTGCAGTTACTCAGTATTCTGACATGAACAGCGATTTTGTGGCAAAGCAGTTCTCTAACAGAGTGATGATTGTTAGTCAGCTTGCAGACAGACATCAACGACAAGTCTATTTACACTGAATTCTGGAGGTATTCGTGCAGTGGAGCACGGTCCCTTTTATGTGTTAAATAGTGCGTGAATTCCAGTACCCAGTGGGAGATGGCATTTAATTTCCCGCATTCTGCACAGTTCCTAAATCCATTCACGTCGAAAGCGTTTACTGCACTTTCCAACTGGATGAGTTGCACTTTGCTCCAGCCAATAAAACAAAACTCTTCAGCTCTTGCTTCTAACCACAACTGTTACTAACTTTTTTTATTTGTTTATGGGATGTGGGCGTCGGTGGCCAGGCCAGCATTTATTGCCCATTCCTAGTTGCCCTTGAGAAGGTGGTGGTGAGCCGCCGCCTTGAACCGCTGCAGTCCGTGTGGTGAAGGTCCCACAGTGCTGTTAGGGAGGAAGTTCCAGGATTTTGACCCAGCGACGATGAAGGAACGGCGATATAGTTCCAAGTCAGGATGGTGTGTGACTTGGAGGTGGTGGTGTTCCCATGCGCCTGCTGCCCTTGTCCTTCTAGGTGGAAGAGGTCGCGGGTTTGGGAGGTGCTGCCGAAGAAGCCTTGGCGAGTTGCTGCAGTGCATCTTGTAGATGGTACACACTGCAGCCATGGTACGCCGGTGGTGGAGGGAGTGACTGTTTAAGGTGGTGGATGGGGTGCCAATCAAGCGGGCTGCTTTGTCCTGGATGGTGTCGAGCTTCTTGAGTGTTGTTGGAGCTGCACTCATCCAGGCAAGTGGAGAGTATTCCATCACACTCCTGACTTGTGCCTTGTAGATGGTGGATAGGCTTTGGGGAGTCAGGAGGTGAGACACTCGCCACAGAATACCCAGCTTCCCTGGCTGCCATCTTGGGCTAAGTCTGGAGTTGTTGAACCATTGAGCTCTTACTCAACTCTGAGCTAAGCTTCTTCCCATACATCCAATCTAACTCCCCATCCCTATTGGAAAGAAAGAATGAACTTGTATATTTATATAGTGCCTTTCAGGGCATCCCAGTATTGGGACCTTAATCTACATCATTCAGTTTGAGGCTTGACATCTCCACTGCACAAATTTCAAATCTTATGCCAGGTTCACTTCTACACAAAGCGACTCCATGTCCCCTGTTCTGGTCAAACTCCGCTTGCTCTCTGTGCCTTAAGCAACTTTATTTTGACCTTTTCAAACTCTGACATGGTCTCCTGCAATCTTGCCTTCCTGATGTCATTTGTGTTCTCATCATTTGCTGTTCTGACACTGGATCATTTCCCCATTCCCTCTGCTCTACTATTGTGGCTGTTCTTTGTCACTATGTTTGTCCTTTCCTAAATCCTTTCATGCTTTCAAAATCCCCCTAAAATCCCCTTTGACCAAGCTTTTTGTTGTGCTCAGCAACAGCTGTTTACCTCTACCCTGTGAAATGCTCCGAAATGTGTTTCTTGTGACGAGTTTCAGAAATGTAGGTTCCGATCACAGCAAAACCTATGCCCTCTCCTAAAGTGGGGAAGGGTGATCAGGTGGGGCTTCAACTGCAGCCCAGGAGCGGGGAAAACTAACAAAAAAAAATCAACTCTTGACCTTGTACTTCTAAACTTGTGTGAATTAGAAAGTAGCACCAAACTTTAGACAGCCTTATTCATACAGCTGCCATTTTGAACCTTCTGGTTTTTAGAATGGTACTGTGAAAATCTAGAGCTCCTGCTGGATTAACACAGTGAGAAGATATTAAAAAGAAAAAGACTGTTTGGTCTTTCCATCTCCTTGCGCCCAAGACGCACTCTTTGGACCCACTGAGACTCTCTTACTTGGACTAGCTCTACCACTGCCATTCGAATCTAGTGTTATTCGTTTGATTATTTTTAACATTTAGGTGACCGTCTCTCACAGTCCCTGTTTAGCTGAGTTTAGAAACCTCAAATGATTGTTGTGAATATTGTTTCTCTTCTGTTCAGATGTTACAATGCCACTGATTTGTGAACATGCTGCTCGATTTACGTGTTTGAACATTGAACAGCCCTGATGTAGTTGGACGTGTGTGTATATTAGTGGCGCATAGATGTGGCTTCTATTCAATCTGAAGATAATTCCTTCAACACCACCCCAAACAGAATTGAGTCAGTATTCGAGTCATCAGGTTTCGGTTAGCAAACTGTGCTGATAAAACTTGGCCAACTCACCAATGCATTCTTGTAGTTTGTTTTCTGTAATGCACAATGGAGTACATAGGATTACTTAAGATGTACGGCACAGAAACAGGCCATTCGGCCCCTTACACAGTCCATGCCGGTGTTTATGCTCCACTCGAGCCTCCTCCTGTCTTTCCTCATCTAAATCTATCAGCGTATCCCTTCTCCCTCATGTGCTTATCTAACAGTCCTTTAAATGCATCTATACTATTCACGAGTTCCACATTCTCACCACACTCTGGGTAAAGAAGTTTCTTCGGAATTCCCTATTGGATTTCTTGGTGACTATCTTCTATTGATGGCCTCCAGTTATGCTCTTCTCCACAAGTGGAAACACTCTCTCTGTATCCACTCTATCAAAACCTTTCATAATTTTAAAGACCTCTTTACATTCTTTTTTCAAAAGAAAAGAGACCCAGCCTGTTCATCCTTTCCTGATATGTATACCCTCGCATTTCTGGTATCATCCTTGTAAATCTTCTGCATCCTCTCCAGAGCGCCTCAATCCTTTTTATAATATGACGACTAGAACTGTACGCCATATTATAAAAAGGATATAGAGGCACTGGAGCGAGTTTGATACAGGTTTAGCATAACTGCCCTACTTTTCAATTCTATCCCTCTAGAAATAAACCCTAGTGCTTGGTTTGCTTTTTTTTATGGCCTTGCTAACCTGTGTCGCAACTTTTAGTGATTTGCGTATTTGTACTCCGAGATCCCTTTGTCCCTCTACCCCACCTAGACTCGCACCCTCCAAGTGATAAGTGACCTCACTATTCTTGCTACCAAAATGTAATACCTCACATTTATCTGTGTTGAACTTCATTTGCCAATTATATGCCCATTCTGCAAGTTTATTAATGTCCTCCTGTAATTTGTTGCAGTCCTCCTCAGTATTGCCCACCCCCCCAATTTGGTGTCCTCCGCAAATTTAGAAATTGTGTTTTTGATTCCGAAGTCTAAATCGTTAATGTAAATTGTGAACAACAGTGGTCCCAGCTCTGATCCTTGCGGAACACCACTACCCACCTTCTGCCACTGTGAATAGCTACCCTTTACTCCTACTCTCTGCTTTCTGTCCTGAAGCCAGCCAGCAATCCAGTCTGCTACTTGTCCCCTGACTCTGCATTCTCTGACCTTGTTCATCAGTCTATTATGGGGAACCTTATTGCAGGTCTTTTGAAAATCTAGATAATCTAGAGTGAGTTCTTAGAGCATACTGGCCACCAATTATCAATCTCTCCAGTGCCCACACGAAAGGGTTTTGATGATGATCTAATTGCATGTGATCAGTCGATTACTGGAAAGCGTATGGTTTGTGTGTTTATTTCAGGGAGGGAAGGGCAGTGTATTTCTGAAATTTCTAATTTGGCTGTTGTGTGCTGAATTCTGCTTCTCTGAACGAAGGGCCATAAAGTCATGTTTTAATTTTGGATAGTTGTCTGGAAAGGGCTGGCCCGTTATCTGGCTGCTACATACCGTGACTCAGCTCAACGATAATCTCGTTTATAGGGGCTATAAAATGTTCAGTAATCCTCTACTATTTTGAAACTTAAAAAATAAAAATTTTCTTTACTCAACATAAATGTTTTACGGTATGAATCTGCGGCAGAAACACTCCCCTGACACCAATGTAACAGCAGCTTAATTTTAAACATTGTGTTTGAACCCAGAACTTCGCTGGTCTATAACGAAGCACTTGGCTTTCATTCAGCTGGGTAGCACGTATGCAGTGCTGCTATTGGTATAGCGTTGTGCTATCGTTGACCCACGAATTCTGTAATTGCATAACCTCACTGGCGGCATTTCTGTAACATCTCTGTTCGGGGAATATGAGGATCCCCTGGGAGTTGTCGCTTGCCAATATTTTTGGATAAACTGTCTTAAGTTTCACGTTTGGACAGGTGTCCATATACCTTAATAGATGTATAGGGAAATTGGGTTTTTTCTCTCCAATCTTCTCCCCTCTCCTCTTCTGACCATGTTGAATTGCTGGAGTACCATTACAAAGGGCGATTGCACTCTTTGGTACTTCACCTAAGTGGTCACTACAGGCTAAAGTATCTTGGCAGTTAAAATTGAAATCCAATATGTTAGGAATTAAGCAAAGTAACAATGTACAGCAAAAAGTGGTTATTCAGTGCTTTAAAAAAAAAAAAAAAAAATTCAAATGAAGCACCTTTTGAATTAAGAGTAGACTATTAGTTTGAGTCTTGACTGAGTGAGTGTAAACAGGGAAAGTGTTACATAGAAACATAGAAGATAGGAGCAGGAGTAGGCCAATCGGCCCCTCTAGCCTGCTCCGCCATTCAATGCGATCATGGCTGATCATCCAAATTCAGTACCCTGTCCCTGCTTTCTCCCCATATCCCTTGATCCCTTTAGCCTTAAGAAATATATCGAACTCCTTCTTAAATATATTTAATGAATTGGCCTCAACTGTCTTCTGTGGTAGAGAATTCCACAGGTTCACCACTCTCGGTGAAGAAATTCCTCCTCATCTCAGTCCTAAATGGCTTACCCCTTATCCCTTGCTGTGTCAGTGCCACGATCGTGCCCTTGTGAGACGTCCACGGTCACTTCAGGGGAGGGTTTGGTGATCACCCATCAGCAACTAGGTTATCCTTTTCTCCCCCCCCCGCCCACCCCCAAAATAAAACACTGGTGCTGAGGCCAGTCCTGTTGTTGGGCCCTCACTGCTTTCCTGGTTGTGATAGCTGCCTCCGCACAGACTGGGTATTGAAACCTGGACTTTTCTGGTTTCTGTGTTTCAACTTTCAACTAGTCGTGGGATAAGCTTATTGAGCCTTCAGGAGGAACTGAGGAATTTGTTTTTATAGTTATTGTATTCATTAAGTTTCATCGTAAACCTAGATTTGGCCATCACTAAGCTGACTTTTCTGTATATTTATTGGTAAGAACTGTTCTTATGAATATCTTGTCATGTATATGGCGACAGTGCGTATGTTTCTAGTGCAGATTCATTGGAATGAGGAACAGGAACAAATTAAAACTGTAATCTGAGGAGCTGAAATGAAGTGAAAAATTTAGCTGAAATTAAGTGGAAAAAGTGTAACTGGTCATAGAAAGTCCAACCGCAGAAGTGTGTGTAATAGGGTTGTGTGTAATAGTCTTCCATCCAACTTGTATTTAATTGCTTCCCGAAGTGTTATAGGAATTGCTAGACGAGAAAGACTTATTTAGTTCACTGTCTACCATTCTGGTAGTCACATGATACACTGATAATGGAGTTGTTGACTAATTAATCTTGGCAGTCAATCTCCCAGTTCCTGCTACACTTACCATTAGTTCTGTTAAGCAACTTTTGGGAGAACATCCGTGTTTGTGGCTGTCACATGACCTCATTTTGGATTTTTGGAGTAAGGAGCTATAATTGATAAGCGGAAGATGACCAAAGATCTGACCCGTATGATAGATTTCCTTTGTGTATTTCCATTGACTGATTCGAGAATGCAGATGGAATGTACTTCGGGGTGAATGATGTTCATGTGCACATGGAAAACCAAATACTGACTCCGCTGCTTCTGACTCTAAGTTGCAAATTAAGGGTTACCAGTTTAAAAGCTGAAAAAATACATACACCCCAAGCACACAATGTATACTTAGAAACAGATTTTTTTTTCTGATCTTATTTTTGGGCTGTTAGTTATGGTGCCCATTTATGTGGTGATCACATGATAATGTATGATTGAATATAATCTGTGGCAGATTATCAGGAAATTCAGGTTTCATATGAACAAATGCCAGTAGAAGTTGTAAAAAAAAATTCTCTCAATTCCTGGTATAATTGTGCTCCCAGTAGAGGCAAGTTTAAATGTCAGCCCTGCTGTCATCTATTTGTTCAGCTTGTAATTTAGCTAAATATGAATTTGAATATGAGGCTGAATACTATCAGTATCTGAAATGTATTTTGTTGAGTATTTGCTTTGCAATGTAGTTTTTTTTTTAGATCTGCCCAAAACTGGGTGATCAGCCAGGTTATGGTGAATTAAATAAGTCAAATTCACTTTATTGTATGGGATTCTGGGAATTTACAGTGCACTTTGGCTGGTCACATTCTGTGATTCTATGCATTTAGAATTTGAGCCACTGTTTTATGGTGCTTAAATAAGTGAAAGTGTGTTTTTAATTACATGAGATTGTGGAATTTTGCAGGGTGTTTTGGGGATTATAGCATGGTACATATCAATGGCTGGTGAGAGTATGCTCACGACCACTTAACATGCTTCGCTTCAGTTTTCCAAAAAGATCTCTGGCCAAATGCATATATAGGTCACAAATTTAGGGGAAGAAAGTGAGTTATGGTATTTGTGATGAGGCACGTTGTTATATTTTTAAAAAATAGGCTAAAATGCAAGCTGTCGTTCTTCACTAAAATTCAAAAATACAGACAAATTTGGTCAGCTGAGGTCTGGAGATTAGACAAATAAAGGGGGCTTTGTTCTAGATGAAATTTAGGATATGCATTAATTAATCCTATGGTAATTGGTATTTTCGGTGCCGAATCAATGCTCTTTTTGCCAACACCTCTGTTCAGAAATTTAGGTTTTGCCGTTTTAATTTAAATTTTTTCCATCTAGTACTGTAGCTTGCACGTATCCGTGCCTATATACAAGCAGCAAAACTGGTGCTGGAGGAGCATGGCACTCATTTATTTAGTATCTGGTCTGAGTACAGAAATTGTGTATGGGCAGTATATCTTGTGCACAAATGGTATCCATACTAGTGTTTGTGTTCCCATTGGAACTTGTAATGTTGCAAACCATTTGTTACTTTGTCAAAGAAGCAGCTTCACAGAGCATTATATTGACAATTCTGTAACATCAACCCCCCTGCCACCCTCTTTCCCAACTCCCCCTCTGGATTAATTGATCAGCTTGGGGACATTAGAGGTGTGGAATTGAATAAGTCAATAATTCAATGTCATATGTAACTCACTGTACTTCATTGTGTGAAAAGCTTTGAGATATTGAAGTGATATGAGGCACTGTATAAACACCAATATTTTATTCATGAGGCTGCTGTAATTGAAGTTTCCATGATGCAACGTAGTGAACTGTACGAAGATCAAAAGTGCTGACCTTTTACTTTCTCCACTGTCCCATTTCAGGTTTGAAGTTTATTGAGGCTGCTATTTATAGACCAGTTTTGTGTAGGGTCTTGTGACCAGCAGGAGTAAATTCCAATGTTATGACTACCCTTGATGCAGTGAAGACTCATGAAACTTCAACTGGAAAATGAGTACATTACTGGTGCATGTCGGGTATAAAGAGGCAGTTATGCTCCACTTATTCGGCGTGTTCTGTCATTCAGTCAGTCTGTGTACTGGGGTCTTAAGTGCTTATATGGATAACCAGCATGGATCCCATGGCTGAGAGGTTTCAGTTGTATGGCGAGAACGGGGGGCTCCTGTCAGTAGAACAAGAAGTTTAAAAGAAGATCTGATGGAGCTGCTCGTAGTTATGAGGAACTTTGATCAGGTAATTTGGAAAAAAGCGATTTCCATTGGTCAGTGAGTCTGCAACTAGACCGCATCAATGTATCGCCTAAAGAACAAAGGGAGGGCTTGGGAGAAAACATTTTGTGCAGTGGGTCGTTAAGACATGGTATGCTAGAAACTGGTGGGATCATAATTCATAATCGCTTTTAAAAAAGGAAGTGGATAAATATTTGAAGAGAAAAATTGAAAGTGGCTGGGGAAAGGTCAGGGGAATGGGACGAAGTGGGCCGTTCTTTCAGAGAGTCGGCGTTGGCACGCTGGGCCGATTAACTGCCCTCTGTTCTAAAACTCTGATTCTATGTTTCAGTCAGCTGACTTTCCAGATTTATGCTCTAGGCCAACGGCTTTCAGGGATTTTGGGAAAAATCATGTGACATGAAGTAACTTAAGTAGGTCAAGCAGAACAAGTGATGACAATAATTACTGCCTCAGTGTAAAAGCCGAGTTCAGTATTGCAAGACCTGGGTTTGAGAGAAATCCAGAGCACTCTACTATAAGCCCCTTTAATCTTGTACCGATTGCATATTCCTTGTAGCTTGCTAAATCTTTGTGTGTAAATTCATATGTGAAAATATTTTGTAATGTTCTGGCATCTGTTTCTTCCCCTCCCCTTCTGCCCCAGCCCCCCCAGTCTGTTGAGTGGGTCATTTTTGCAATATCTGAAATTGAAAGCCAGTTGGCTTGTTTTTGTCTGTAACACTGTATAAAGTGCCTCTAATTCTGACACACAGCAACTTGCATTTGTATAGCACCTTTAACATAAACATCCCAAGGCACTTCACAAGAGCGTGGCACCAAGCAACATGAAATATTAGGACAGGTAGGTGCTAAGGGGTGTCTTAAAGGAGGTAGAGAGGTTTAGGGAGGGAATTCTAGAGCTCGGGGCCCAGGTAGCTGAAGGCACGGCCACCAGTGGTGGAGTAATTAAAATCTGAGATGTGCAAGAGGCCAGAATTGGAGGAGCACAGAGACCTCGGAGGGTTGTAGGGCTGGAGGAGGTTAGGGTGGAGTGAGGCCATGGAGGGATTTGAAAACCAGAATGAGAATTATAAATCGAGGCGTTGTCCGATTGGGAGCCAGTGTAGGTCAGTAAGCACGGGGTGAGGGGTGATGGGTGAATGGGACTTGCTGTGAGTTAGGGTACGGGCAGGGTGAATGGGACTTGCTGTGAGTTAGGGTACGGGCAGGGTGAATGGGACTTGCTGTGAGTTAGGGCACGGGCAGGGTGAATGGGACTTGCTGTGAGTTAGGGCACGGGCAGGGTGAATGAGACTTGCTGTGAGTTAGGGTACGGGCAGGGTGAATGGGACTTGCTGTGAGTTAGGAGACGGGCAGCAGTGCTTTGGATGAGCGCAAGTTTATGGAGGGTGGAAGATGGCAGGCCGGCAAGGAGAGGATTGGGTTAGAGGTAACAAAGGCATGGATGAGGGTTTCAGCAGCAGATGAGCTGAGGCAGGAGCGGAATTGAGCTATGTTCCGGAGGTGGAAATAGGCGGTCTTAGTGATGGCACGGATATGTGGTCGGAAGCTCATTTCCGGGTCAAATAAGACACCAAAGTTGTAAACGGTTAGGTTCAGCCTCGGACAGTGATCAGTGAGAGGGATTGAATCGGTGGCTAGGGAATGGAGTTTGTGGCGGGGACTGAAGACAATGGCTTTGGTCTTCCCAATATTTAGTTGGAGTAAATTTCTGCTCATCCAGTACTGGATGTCGGACACGTAGCTGACAAATTAGAGACAGTGGAGGGGTCGAGAGAGGTGGTTCTGAGATAGAACTGGTGTCGTCAGCGTATATATGGAACCTGACGCTGTGTTTTTGGATAATGTTGCCGAGGCACAGCATGTGGATGCGAAATAGGAGGGGGCTAAGGATAGACCTTTGGGGGACTCCAGAGGAAAAGGTGCGGGAGGAGAAGCCATTGCAGGTGACTCTCTGGCTACAGTTAGATCAGAAGGGAATCAGGCGAGGGCAGTTCCACACAGCTGGGTGATGGAGGTGAGGCATTGGAGGAGGCTGGTGTGATCAACTGATTCAAAGGATGCAGACAGATTGAAAAGAATGAGTGATAGTTTAACACGGTCACAGTCACATAGGATGCAACTTGTGACTTTGAGGGCTGTTTCAGTGTTGGGGCGGAAACTTGATTGGAGGGGTTTAAACATGTTTTTTTTTAAATTTGTTTATGGGATGTGGGCGTCGCTGGCAAGGCCAGCATCTATTGCTCATCTCTAACTGCCCTCGAGAAGGCGGTGGTGAGCCGCCGCCTTGAACCACTGCAGTCCGTGTGGTGAAGGTGCTCCCACAGTGCTGTTAGGGAGGGAGTCCCAGGATTCTGACCCAGCGACGATCAAGGATCAGCGATATATTTCTAAGTCAGGATGGTGTGTGACTTGGAGGTGGTGGTGTTCCCATGCGCCTGCTGCCCTTGTCCTTCTAGGTGGAAGAGGTCGCGGGTTTGGGAGGTGCTGCCGAAGAAGCCTTGGCGAGTTGCTGCAGTGCATCTTGTAGATGGTGCACACTGCAGCCACGGTACGTCGGTGGTGGAGGGAGTGACTGTTTAAGGCGGTGGATGGGTTGCCAATCAAGCGGGCTACTTTGTCCTGGATGGTGTCGAGCTTCTTGTGTTGTTGGAGCTGCACTTATCCAGGTAAGTGGAGAGTATTCCACCACACTCCTTACTTGTGCCTTGTAGATGGTGGAAAGGCTTTGGGGAGTCAGGAGGTGAGACACTTGCCGCAGAATACCCAGCCTCTGATCTGCTCTTGTTGCCACAGTATTTGTGGCTGGTCCAGTTAAGTTTCTGGTCAATGGTGACCCCCCAGGATGTTGATAGTGGGGGATTCGGCGATGGTAATGCTTTTGAATGTCAAGGGGAAGTGGTTAGACTCTCACTTGTTGGAGATGGTCATTGTCTGGCACTTCTGTGGCACGAATGTTACCCGTCACTTATCAGCCCAAGGTTGAACGTCGTCCAGGTCTTGTTGCATGCAGGTATGGACTGCTTCATTATCTGAGGAGTTGTGAATGGCGCTGAACACTGTAGTCATCAGCGAACATCCCCATTTCTGACCTTATGTTGGAAGTTGTGGGAAGGGATTTGGGAGGTGATAACATGTCGGAGGGGAGGAGGACCATACCTGACGAAAAGGAACCATTAATATCAGCTAACAGAGTGGTCAGTAGTTCAGTGGGAATAGGGTCGAGGGAGCAGGAGGTGGATCTTGTAGAGGGCGTTAGGGAAGATAAGAGAGAAACTCGAGCAAGATGCAAGTTCAGGGCTAGGGCAGGGGGGGAAAACCTCGGAGTTAGTTTGGCTTGGTGGGCTAGGGGAAGGGAGGAAGGGTCGGCGGGAATCCAGAGCGGGGTATAAAAGTCCCCAGAGACCAGGTAAGGCCTCACAGTGTCGGCGGGAATCCTGAGCGGCAGAGCGGGGTATAAAAGTCCCCAGAGACCAGGTAAGGCCTCACAGCGTCAGCGGGAATCCTGAGCGGCAGAGCGGGGTATAAAAGTCCCCAGAGACCAGGTAAGGCGTACCAGTCTCTGAACTCGGAGGGAAGGAGAGAGGTAAAAAGTAATCCAAGTGTGACGTCACCAGAAAGCGGGTAAGTGATTGGTTGGTGAGTATTTCTCCCTTTTAAGCTTAAATCTCTTTGGTTTATAGTTTCTAAGGTGTGATATACACCATCTAGAATCGGGGCAGAGGATATTTAAGAATAATATTAATACATTTAATTAATTACATAGAATGGGAGATCAGGCGATGTGTTGCTGCTGCAATATGTGGGAACTGGTGAACACCATTGATGCTCACGGTGATCACATTTGCAGTAAGTGTTGGCTGCTCGAGGAACTCCGGCTCCGTGTTGAAGAGCTGGAGACCGAGCTTCAAACACTGAGACACATCAGGGAGGGGGAGAGTTACCTGGACTCTGTGTATCACGAGGTAGTCACACCAATTAGATTAATTAATTCAGATGTAGTCCGTGGCCAGGGTGTGGTAAACCACTGTTTGTATTCCTGTTTGTCCTGTTTGTATTCCACTCTGGACATGCCTGGACATGCCTCGGCTGACTCCTCCCACAGGTCCTAGTATAAAGGTGACTGCTCCCCAGCCCTTAGTATCATGGACCGGTCGACCACGCGAGGCAGACCTCCATTCTGTTGTTAATAAAAGCCTTTGGTTACTCTTCTAACTCTCAGTCTTTTATGAGTAATTGATAGCGCATCAATTTTATTAACAACATTTTTATAATGGAGAAGATCCTCACACCAGCATGCCTGGACTTAGATCATCGGGAGGCGGACTCATCCACCAAGTTTACTCACTGGCTTAAGTGTTTCGAAAAATTCCTGACCGCCTCCGAAGCAATCAAATCGGACGAGGACAAACTGGATGTCCTGACCTCCAAAGTGAACCACCGAGTGTACTCGGTCATCCAAGACGCGACCTCGTACGCGGACGCTATCAAGCTCCTCAAGGACCAGTACACGCGCCCAGTGAACGAAGTGTACGCCAGGCACCTCCTGGGGAGTCGTAAACAACAACCTGGGGAATCGACCGTGGAATACCTTCAGGCACTGTCTGTGCTTGGCCGGGCCTGTGGTTGTAAGGATGTAAAGGCCGCCGTGTACACAGAGGAACTTATCCGGGACGCTTTTGTAGCGGGCCACAGATCCAATTACACCCGACAGCGACTGTTGGAGCAGAGTAACCTCGACCTCAACAAGGCCTCTGAACTCGCACTATCGTTGGATGCAGCCTACCAGGGCATGGATGCCTACTCCTCTGCACCGTGGACGCCGCGGGGAATGACAGCCTGGGACACGGTAGGACCGCCTCATAGCGCCGTGCCACCCCAGCCACACCCCAACAACGGCCCAACTACCGCAGCAGTGTCCCAAGGCCAGACAGCAGTGCCCCAAGGCCAGAAATGCTACTTCTGTGGCCAGGCAAAACACCCCAGAGCGCGCTGCCCGGCGAAAAACGCGATCTGCTCGGGCTGCGGGAAGAAGGGACACTACGCTAGCGTCTGCAGGGCCAAAGCCACCCCGAACCCCAGCAGCGCCGCGTGTGGGCCATGCGGGCCGCCATCTTGGACCTCCCCGGCCATGTGCGAATCACCGGTACAGCAGCCATTTTGGACGCCTCCAGCCACATGGGGATCATGGACGCCGCCATCTTGGACGACAGCCGGGACGCAGCAGGCCCCCGACACCGCCTCATCTGATACCCGCAGCGACACACCGACCCCTACGCTGGCATCCGTTACACTGGACCAAGCGAGACCGCACCAACTGGCCAGTTCCACAATGGACATTAAGGTAAATGGTCACGATACAATCTGCCTTTTTGACTCTGGGAGCACGGAGAGCTTCATCCACCCCGACACGGTGCGGCGTTGCTCTCTCCCAGTCCTGCCTGCGCAACAGCGGATTTCTATGGCCTCCGAGTCCCAGTCGGCGGACATCGGCGGCTACTGCGTGGTGACACTCGTAGTAGACGGGACCGTGTACGATCATTTTAAACTTCTGGTCCTGCCTGACCTCTGCGCTGCCGTCCTGCTGGGGTTAGATTTTCAGTGCCACCTTAAAAGTGTTACGATGGCTTACGGTGGACCCCTACCCCCACTCACAGTCCGCAGCCAGCAGCTTCCAAACTGCCCGCCGCGCACCAGGTGCAACCTCTCCACACTCAGTCACCCCCCCCCCCCCCCCCACTGTTTGCTAACCTCACCCCCGACTGTAAGCCCATCGCCACAAAGAGCAGGCGATACAGTGCCGGGGACAGGGTTTTCATTAAAACCGAAGTGGAGCGGCTCCTGAAAGAAGGGATTATTGAGGGCAGCACCAGCCCCTGGCGAGCCCAGGTTGTGGTCGTTAAGACCAGCGAGAAGCAGCGCCTGGTCATCGACTACAGCCAGACAATAAATCGCTACACCCTGCTGGACGCCTACCCACTCCCCCGTATAGCTGATATGGTCAACCAGATCGCGCAGTACCGCGTCTTCTCGACCATTGACCTGAAATCAGCGTACCACCAGCTCCCCATCCGCCCTGAGGACCGCCAGTACACTGCCTTTGAGGCAAACGGCCGCCTCTATCACTTCCTTAGGGTTCTCTTTGGCGTCACCAACGGGGTCTCCGTCTTCCAAAGGGAGATGGACCGGATGGTAGATCAAAATGCGTTGCAGGCCACTTTCCCATATCTGGACAATGTGACCATCTGCGGCCGTGACTTGCAGGACCATGACGCAAACCTCGAAAAATTCCTCCGCACCGCCCAACTCCTAAACCTGACATATAACAAGGAGAAGTGCATATTCCGCACAAACCGCCTCGCCATCCTTGGCTGTGTTGTGGAACACGGAGTCATCGGCCCCGACCCCGACCGGATGCGTCCCCTTATGGAACTCCCACTGCCTCAAGGCCCTGAAGAGGTGCCTAGGGTTTTTCTCCTATTACGCCCAGTGGGTCCCCTACTATGCGGACAAGGCCCGTCCGCTGATCAAGTCCACCTCTTTTCCCTTGACGGCAGAGGCCCGCTTAGCCTTCCACCGTATCAAGGAGGACATTGCCAAAGCCACCATGCACGCAGTGGACGAATCCATCCCCTTCCAGGTGGAAAGCGACGCGTCTGACTTTGCCCTGGCCGCTACCCTCAATCAGGCGGGGAGACCCGTGGCCTTCTTTTCACGAACCCGCCAAGGCCCGGAGACCAGACACTCCGCTGTTGAGAAGGAGGCCCAGGCGATTGTGGAGGCTGTGCGTCATTGGAGGCACTACCTGGCCGGAAAACGATTTACCCTGCTCACTGACCAGCGTTCAGTTGCTTTTACGTTTAACAACAAGCAGAGGGGCAAAATCAAAAGTGACAAGATCTTGAGGTGGAGAATCGAACTTTCCACCTACAACTACGAGATCTTGTACCGGCCCGGGAAGCTAAATGAACCCCCGGATGCGCTATCGCGTGGCACCTGCGCCAGCGCGCAGATCGATAGACTGCGGGCCCTCCACAATGACCTCTGCCACCCGGGGGTCACCAGGTTCTTCCACTTCATCAAGGCCCACAACCTGCCTTACTCTATTGAGGAGGTCAGGACCATGACCAGGAACTGCCAAGTCTGCGCTGAGTGCAAACCGCACTTTTATAGACCAGACAGGGCCCACCTGATAAAAGCCACTCGCCCCTTCGAGCGCCTGAGCGTCGATTTTAAAGGGCCTCTCCCCTCCTCCGACCGCAATGTGTACTTCCTCAATATTATTGATGAGTATTCCCGTTCGCCTTCCCCTGCCCGGACATGACCAGTGCCACGGTCATTAAATGTCTGAACAACCTCTTCACCCTGTTCGGCTTCCCCAGCTATATCCATAGTGACCGGGGCTCATCGTTTATGAGCGACGAACTCCGTCAGTACCTGCTAACTAGGGGTATTGCCACAAGCAGGACCACCAGTTACAACCCCCGGGGGAACGGACAGGTGGAAAGAGAAAATGCGACGGTTTGGAAGGCCGTCCTGCTAGCCTTAAAGTCTAGGGGCCTTCCAACCTCCCGCTGGCAGGATGTGCTCCCCGATGCGCTCCACTCTATTCGGTCACTGCTCTGCACTGCCACTAACGCCACCCCTCATGAGAAAATGTTTGTCTTCCCAAGGAAGTCCACATCAGGGACGTCGCTACCGCCATGGCTGACGTCCCCAGGGCCGGTCCTACTGAGAAGACACGTGAGGACCCATAAAACGGACCCCCTGGTCGAGAGGGTCGACCTCCTCCACGCCAACCCCCAGTATGCTTACATTGCATACCCGGACGGGCGGGAGGACACAGTCTCCATAAGAGACCTTGCACCCTCGGGGGCCGCAGTAACCCACTACCCACTACCACCCCCCCCCCCACGATCCGATATCCAGCCCCAGCAGACGGCAGGCCTGGGCCCCGCGACCCGCTCGACATCTACGAGGACGACACGCCTGTGCCACAGCCTACGCTGGACTCGACGCCGGAAACTTCACTACCCCTGCCGTCGCCACGCAGATCACAGCGGCAGACAAGACCTCCGGAGAGACTCCAATACACTAACTTTTAATACACTTCACCCCGCCGGACTCAATTTTAAACAAGGGGTGAATGTGGTAAACCACTGTTTGTATTCCTGTTTGCCCTGTTTCTAAGGTGTGATATACACCATCTAGAATCGGGGCAGAGGATATTTAAGAATAATATTAATACATTTAATTAATTACATAGAATGGGAGATCAGGCGATGTGTTGCTGCTGCAATATGTGGGAACTGGTGAACACCATTGATGCTCACGGTGATCACATTTGCAGTAAGTGTTGGCTGCTCGAGGAACTCCGGCTCCGTGTTGAAGAGCTGGAGACCGAGCTTCAAACACTGAGACACATCAGGGAGGGGGAGAGTTACCTGGACTCTGTGTATCACGAGGTAGTCACACCAATTAGATTAATTAATTCAGATGTAGTCCGTGGCCAGGGTCAGGATGGTGTGACTAGAAGTGAGGCAGGTACGGGGATCCAGGAGGTAGTGTTGGAGGAGCCGCAGCGTTTGCACTTGTCCAACAGGTTCGAGGCTCTTACTCCCTGTGGGGACAGGAGCAGGGACTGCAGGGAGGATGAGCAACCTGGCCACAGCACCGTGAAGCAGGGGGCCATTCAAGTGGGGGGAGTTAAAAGAAATGTTGTAGTGGTAGGGGATAGTATCGTTAGGGGGATAGATAGAGTTCTTTGCAGCAGAGAGCGAGAGTCCCGAAGGCTGTGTTGCCTGCCCGGTGCCAGGGTTAAGGACCTCTCCTCTGGACTGGAGAGAAACTTGGAGTGGGAGGGGGAGGCTCCAGTTGTCATGGTCCATGTTGGTACCAACGACATATAGGACAAGGAAGGAGGTTCTGCTGAGGGAGTTTGAGCAGCTAGGGGCCAAATTAAAAAGCAGAACCACAAGGGTAATAATTACTTGAGCCACGAGTGAATTTGGCTAGGACAAATAAAATTAGAGAGTTAAATGCGTGGCTCAAAGACTGGTGTGGGAGAAATGGGTTTTGCTTCCTGGGACACTGGCACCAGTACTGGGGCAGGAGGGAGCTGTTCCGTTGGGATGGGCTTCACTTGGCCAGTGCTGGGACTAGAGTCCTGGCGGATCATATAACTAGGGCTGTAGAGAGGGCTTTAAACTAACTAGTAGGGGGGAGGTTTCTAGAGAGCAAATAATAAAAATGACAACAGAGAAGGTAATAGACTTAGGTAGCAGTGGGGAAATTAAAAACCAGAGCGTGTCAGGAAGGGGCAGAAGGTATGGAGTAAAAGGTAAAGTAATAAAAAGGGCAAAAGCAGGAACTAAGTGTCACAAAACATCTTTGAAAGTTCTCTATCTGAATGCACGTAGCATTCGTAACAAAATAGACGAGTTAATGGCACAAATAACTACATATGGGTATGATCTTGTGGCCATTACAGAAACATGGCTGCAGGGTGACAATGCCTGGGAATTAAACATACCAGGTTATTTAACGATCAGGAAGGACAGGCAGGAAGGAAGGGGAGGTGGGGTGGCTATGTTAATAAAGGAAGGAATCACTGTAATACAGAGAAATGATATTGGGTCAAAAGATCAGGATAATGAAACAGTTTGGGTGGAGGTAAGGAATAATAAGGGGAAAAAAACACTAGTGGGTGTAGTCTATAGGCCTCCGAACAGTGGCAACTCTGTTGGACGGAGTATCAATCAGGAAATAGTTGAGGCTTGTAATAAGGGAACATCTATAATTATGGGGGATTTTAACTATCATATTAATTGGACAAAACAAATTGGGCAGGGCTGCCTTGAGGATGAGTTCATTGAGTGTATTAGGGATGGGTTTCTTGAGCAGTATATAACTGAACCGACCAGGGGGCAAGCAACCTTAGATCTGGTCCTGTGTAACGAGACAGGATTAATTAAAAATGTCCTAGTAAAGGATCCCCTTGGAATGAGTGACCATAACATGGTTGAATTCCATATTCAATTAGAGGGTGAGAAGGTTGGATCTCAAACAAGCGTGCTAAGCTTGAATAAAGGAGACTATGAAGGTATGAGAGCGGAATAGAGTAGAGTGGATTGGGAAAATAGATTAAAGGGTAAGATGATACATGATCAGTGGTGTACATTTAAGGAGTTATTTTACAACTTCCAAAAAATATATATTCCACAGAGAAGAAAAGGGTGTAAAAGAAAAGACAGCCATCCGTGGCTAAGTAAAGAAATTAAGGATAGTATTCGACTAAAAACAAGGGCATATAAGGTAGCCAAAACTAGTGGGAGGATAGAGGATTGGGAAAACTTTAAAAGACAGCAAAAAATAACAAAAAGATTGATTAAGAAAGGGAAGATAGATTATGAAAGTAAATTAGCAAAAAATATAAAAACAGATAGTAAGAGTTTTTATAGTTATATAAAAAGAAAAAGGGTGGTTAAAGTAAATGTTGGTCCCTTAGAGGATGAGACCGGGAAATTAATGGTGGGAAATATGGAGATGGCAAAAACACTGAATGAATATTTTACATCAGTCTTTACAGTAGAAGACACTAAGAATATCCCAACACTGGACAAACAGGGGGCTAAAGGGGGGGGGAGGAGCTAAACACGATCAAAATCACTAAGGAAGTGGTACTCGGTAAAATAATGGGACTCAAGGCAGATAAATCACCTGGACCTGATGGCTTACATCCTAGGGTCTTGAGGGAAGTGGCGGTAGGGATTGTGGATGCATTGGTAATAATTTTCCAAAACTCCCTGGACTTGGCAAAGGTCCCGGCAGACTGGAAAACTGCTAATGTAACACCCTTATTTAAAAAGGGCAGTAGACAGAAGGCTGGAAACTATAGACCGGTTAGCCTAACATCTGTGGTAGGTAAAATTTTGGAGTCCATTATTAAGGAGACAGTAACAGGACATTTGGATAATCATAATTTAATAGGACAAAGTCAGCATGGTTTTATGAAGGGGAAGTCATGTTTGACAAATTTGCTGGAGTTCTTTGAGGAAGTAACGTATAGGGTGGCTAAAGGGGAACCAGTGGACGTAGTGTATTTAGACTTCCAAAAGGCATTTGACAAGGTGCCACACAAGATTATTGCTTAAGATAAAAAATCACGGGATTGGGGGTAATATTCTGGCATGGATAGAGGATTGGCTATCTAACAGAAGGCAGAGAGTTGGGATAAATGGTTCATTCTCAGACTGGCAATCAGTAACTAGTGGTGTTCCGCAGGGGTCAGTGCTGGGTCCCCAACTCTTTACAATCTATATTAACGATTTGGAGGAGGGGACCGAGTGTAACATATCAAAGTTTGCAGATGATACTAAGATGGGAGGGAAAGTAGTGAGTGAGGAGGACAAAAAAAACCTGCAAGGGGACATAGACAGGCTAAGTAAATGGGCAGAGATTTGGCAGATGGAATACAATACTGGAAAGTGTGAGGTTATGCACTTTGGCAGGAAAAATTGTAGAGCAAGTTATTATCTTAATGGCAAGAAACTTGAAAGTACTGAAGTACAAAGGGATCTGGGGGTCCTGGTGCACGAAACTCAAAAGGTTAGTATGCAGGTGCAGCAAGTGATTAAGAAGGCCAATGGAATGTTGGCTTTCATTGCTAGGGGGATAGAATATAAAAATAGGGAGGTATTGCTTCAGTTGTACAAGGTATTGGTAAGACCGCACCTGGAATACTGCGTACAGTTTTGGTGTCCATACTTAAGAAAGGACATACTTGCTCTCGAGTCAGTACAAAGAAGGTTCACTCGGTTAATCCCGGGGATGAGGGGATGGACATATGAGGAGAGGTTGAGTAGATTGGGACTCTACTCATTGGAGTTCAGAAGAATGAGAGGCGATCTTATTGAAACATATAAGATTGTGAAGGGGTTGGATCGGGTGGATGCGGGGAAGATGTTCCCAATGATGGGTGAAACTAGAACTAGGGGGCATAGTCTTAGAATAAGGGGCTGCTCTTTCAAAACTGAGATGAGGAGGAACTACTTCACGCAGAGGGTGGTAGGTCCATGGAATATGCTGCCCCAAAAAGCTGTAGAAGCTACATCATTACATAAATTTAAAACAGAAATAGACAGTTTCCTAGAAGTAAAGGGAATTAAGGGTTACGGGGAGCGGGCAGGAATTTGGACATGAGCTTAGGTTCGGATCGGTCATGGCCCTGTGGGTAGCGGAGCGGGCCCAGGGGCCGTGTAGCCTGATCCTGCTCCTATTTCCTGTGTCTAATTCTGTTAGATTCAGGAGATGGTTCTGTGATAGTGGATTGGCGGTTAGGATCAGATCAACCATGATCTTATTGAATGGCGGAGCAGGCTCGAGGGGCCGATTGGCCTACTCCTGCTCCTATTTCTTATGAAGGAGGCAGCTGAACAGATGGTTTCAATCTTAGTGATGAAGTCCATGAGCTCCTCGTATTTGTTGATGAGGGTGGAGGAGGCAGGGGAGAGAGGTTTAAAAAGACAGTTTGTAGTGGGGAAGAGAAGCAGGGGGTTATCTTTGCATTCCAGGATGATCCTGGAATAGTGAGTAGTTTTGGCAGAGGAGAGCAGGACCTGATGGTGCTTTCTGTGATCCAGATATATAATCTGCTGATTTTTTTTTTATATGGAGTTGTCCACATTAAATGTTCGAGTCTGCAGACTTAATGGAGTGGAGAATAGGGCTGTACCGGCGGATCGACCAAGTTGAGAGAGAGTAAGGGTTTTATTCGGGACAAGGGCACCAAAGGTGGAGGTGAGGGTGTGATTGAGCAGATCAGTAGCTGCAGAAATATCATAGTGAATGGAGGGCCAAAGGCTAGATAGTTGGGAACTTGCAAGTGCAGCTGTAAGTGACTTGGGGGGAAGAGTGTTTTTCCAGGGATGAACATAAGAACATAAGAAATAGGAGCAGGAGTAGACCATTTGGCCCCTCGAGCCTGCTCCACCATTCAGTAAGATCACGGCTGATCTGATCTTGGCCTCAACACCACTTTCCCGCCCGCTCCCCATAACCCTGGACTCTCCTGTAGCTCAAATATCTGTCTATCTCCGCCTTAAATATATTCACTGACTCCGCCTCCACAGCTCTCTGGGGTAGAGAATTCCAAAGATTCACGACCCTCTGAGACGAAATTCCTCCTCCTCTCCTTTTTAAATGGGTGACCCCTTATCCTGAAACTGTGCCCCCTAGTTCTAGATTCCCCCACGAGGATCCTCTCTACACCTACCCTGTCGAGCCCCCTCAGAATCTTATGTTTCACTAAGATCCCCCCTCATTCTTCTAAACACCAATGAGTATAGGCTCAACCTTTCTTCATAACATAGAAAGAAATGGAGTTGGGAGGAAGAAGGGGGATGTGCGTGGGGAGGGATACAAGTAAGTGATCAGAGATGCCTATTGACACATACTCAATATAGGATCATTCAGAAAACCATCTTCCTCCAGCTGTGGCAGATTTTTTGGACTTGGCTGTTACAAATTTTATGCGTTTGAATTTTAATATACTTGATTGGGTGACAGGTTGGGTGATTGGGCAGAAACATGGCAAATGCACTATAATGTGGATAATTGTGAGGTTATCCACTTTGGTGGCAAAAACAGGAAGGCAGATTATTATTTGAATGGCAATAGATTGGGAGAAGGGGAAGTGCAAAGAGACCTGGGTGTCCTTGTGCACCAGTCGCTGAAGGTAAGCATGCAGGCGGTTAAGAAGGCAAATGGTATGTTGGCCTTCGTAGCAAGAGGGTTCGAGTACAGGAACAAGGATGCCTTGCTGCAGTTGTACAGGGCCTTGGTGAGACCGCACCTTGAGTATTGTGTGCAGCTTTGGTCACCTTACCTGAGGAAGGACATTCTTGCCATGGAGGGAGTGCAGCGAAGATTCACCAGGCTGATACCTGGGATGGCAGGAATGACGTACGAGGAGAGATTGTGTCGATTGGGCTTATACTCACTGGAGTTTAGAAGATTGAGAGGGGATCTGATCGAAACCTATAAAATTCTGTCAGGTCTGGACAGACTAGATGCAGAAAGGATGTTTCTGATGGCCGGGGAGTCCAGAACCAGGGGTCATAGTCTAAGGATAAGGGGTAAGCCATTTAGGACTGAAATGAGGAGGAATTTCTTCACCCAGAGAGTGGTGAACCTGTGGAATTCTCTGCCACAGAGGGCGGTGGAGGCCAGTTCATTAAATAGATTCAAGAAAGAGTTGGATATATTTCTTAAGGCTAAAGGGATCAAGGGATATGGGGAGAAAGCAGGGACATGGTACTGAATTTGGATGATCAGCCATGATCTCATTGAATGGCGGAGCAGGCTCGAGGGGCCGAATGGCCTACTCCTGCTCCTATCTATGTTTCTATGTTGATCTGGAGTTGCTCGCAGTTTCATTTTAAAATATGCAAAATGAATTGTGCATGTTTCAAAATGAAATGGCGTCGTCAAAGTTTGTCTTTTGAATATAAGCCCATCATTGTGAAATGTAGATGCATTTGTTTTGCTTGTGAGAGACATGTAATTATCTGTGGATATGAAAATGTTCCAAAATTAAATTGTGTAGCTCTTAATGCTGCCAATATCTTACAAAAGCAAAAATATTTTGTTGTTTTAACCAGTGGGCACAGATTTAAGGCGATAGGCAAAAGAACTAGAGGTGACGTGAGCAAGTTTTTTTTAACCCAGCGAATAGTTGTGATTGGAACGTACTGTCTGGAAAAAGTGGTGGAAGCATATTCAATTGTAACTTTTTAAAAAGGGAATTGGATAAATACTTGGAGAAAAAATTTACAGGGCTAAGGGGGACAGAGCCTGGGAGTGCGACTAATTGGATAGCCCTTTCAAAGAGCTGGCATAGACACGATGGGCTGAATGGCCTCCTTATGTGCTTTATCAATTTATGATAAGAGGGGAATGGTACCTATCAGTGTGGATGTTGATGAGGGCAGTACCCAGCTTGGCTATGGTGCTGCTTGCAGCCAAATAGTCTACTGACACATGCAGTCAAGGCCTCCACAAGATAGCGATCACTTTAGGTGAGGTACTGGTGCCCATGGTACTATATCCAAGTCATCATCTCTGGGGCAGGAGAAAAAATGGTACAAAATTGTAAAAAAAAAGAGTAAGGAAGTCTTACTACAATTGTACAGGGCTTTGGTGAGACCACACCTGGAGTACTGGGCACGGTTTTGGTGGTCTTATCTGAGGAAGGATATACTTGCCTTCGAGGCGGTGCAACGAAGGTTCACTAGATTGATTCCTGGGATGAGAGGGTTGTCCTATGAGGAGAGATTGAGTAGATTGGGCCTATACTCTGGAATTTAGAAGAATGAGAGGTGATCCCATTGAAACATACAAGATTCTGAGGGGGATTGACAGGGTAGATGCTGAGAGGCTGCTTCCCCGGCTGGAGAGTCGAGAACTAGGAGGCATAGTTTCAGGATAAAGGGTCGGCCATTTAAGATTGAGATGAGGAATTTCGTCACTGAGGGTTGTGAATCTTAAGAATTCTCAACCCTTAAGGCCTGTGGATGCTCAGTCGTTGAGTATATTCAAGGCTGAGATGTAGATTTTTGGACGCAAGGGATATGGGAATCGGGCGGGCAAATGGAGTTGAGGTCGAAAATCAGCCATGATCTTATTGAATGGTGGAGCAGGTTTGAAGGGCCATATGGCCTACTCCTCCTAATTCTTGTGTTGTTATGCTCTTTAAAAAGTCTCAAGTTTTAGGAACAATCCTATGTAGAAGGCATGTATGCAGTCGATCTGTTCAAGGTAGGGTTGCAAAATTCTGGGAATTTTTAAAAGAGGAAACTTTCCATGGGAATTTTCGGGAATTTATGGGAATTTTGAGTTTTTTTGCACACTGATGGTTTTTGTCTCTGACCCTTATATTATCTTTGTCGTCAAAATAGACATACTGTTCCATACAAATAAAAACAGGCTTTCAAAACTTTATTTAGGTTATAAGTTTGAACTTTATTGAACCCCCCACAAAAAAGACCCATCTAAAATAAAATAAAAAGCGTCAGCTTATTTAGCCTGTAATTTGTCCTTATTTTGTCCCTTTGAGTCTTCTACTCATGAGTCTTCTGAGCCTTCTACTCCTCATTGCTCCTCCTGATTCTCTGACTCTGGCTCTGACGTGTCCATTTCCTCCTCTGTGTCGGTGTCAAGCTGTGTGGTGGACACTTCTGTATCTGGCTCAATAAGTTGTAGGTTCGCCCGGATAGCCACCAGTTTCTCCACTCTCTTGTTAGTCAGCCTGTTGCGCACCTTTGTATGCGTATTCCCAAAAAGTGACCAGTTTCGTTCAGAGGCCGCTGATGAAGGTGGGATTTGGAGCATCACCGATGCAATAGGTGACAGGGCCTCAGATGCACAAAGTCCCTTCCACCAGGTATGTGCACTGATATGCTTGCATGATTCCCATATCCCATCCCCATTCCAAAGACCTTGATTGGTAGAGAACTTTGCCAGACTTCCCAGAACTTTGCCCACATCCAGATTGAGATGGTGTGAGAGGGTAGAAATCACACTCTAAGCGCTGTTGATCTGTTCTCCAGAAAGTATTGGTCTCACAACATGCTTTGGGTCCAGCATGTATGCTGCAGCATGAATCGGCTTGACACAAAATTCTTGACGCGTCTGTATGAATTGAACAATTGCCTTCTCCTCTGCTTTGAGCAGCAGGGATGTGGGTAGGGCAATGCTGATTTGTTCTTTTAAATCAGTAAAAAGCCTGAGAACATCTGACAAGACAGTGTCATCTCCTTCAATCTGAGCAATTGCAGATGCTACTGGTGAGAGTAGTTTAAGGCTGCGAACCACTCTCTCCCAAAACACATCATCCAGCAGTATTTTCTTGATGGTGGTTTCCATATCCCCAGACTGGGATATTGCCATTTCTTGCAGCGACTCCTTACCCTCCAGAAGGCTGTTGTACATTATGACAACACCACCCCATCTAGTGTTGTTGGGCAGCTTCAGTGTGGTGTTCTTGTTCTTTGTCATTTGCTTGGAGTTGTAGGTTGCTGCAACTACCTGTTTTCCCCTGACATACTTAACAACTTGCTTGGCTCTCTTGTACAGTGCTTCCATGGTTCTCAAACCCATGATGTCCTTGAGGAGCACGTTAAGCCCATGAGCTGCGCACCCAATAGACATAATATGAGGGTAGGCCTCCTCCACTTGAGCCCAAGCAGCCTTCATATTCGCAGCATTGTCAGTAACTACTGCAAAGACCTTTTGTGATCCAAGATCGTTGATGACCGCTTTCAGCTCATCTTCTTGAATGGAAGCAGAGGAACTCTGGGCTGACTGCTGTGAGCTTTGAGTGAAGTTGTTGCATTTGGATAAATGCTGCTGCATCTTTGTGGCATTCTTTACATATGGCTTTCTACAGTGTTTGCACATGTACACAGTCTTTCCATCTTTAATGCCTGGGGTAAAATGCTTCCACACATCCGACGGTAAACGTGGCACTGTTCTATGCAGAGAAATAAAGGGCATTCATCTCTGTGTCGAACTGCGGTCGATCAGCACGATTGCAACAGGGTGAGCACATTTTTGCTGATGCTCCATGTGATGGAAGCATGACCTGTACACACACGACGCTACATCACCAATAGTGTATTATTTTGTATATTTTAAATTGAAGGACAAGAGTTCAACAAGTAACTGGTTTATTTGGTATAAAGTCTGATTTACTTACTGCATCATCACAACATCAGCAGAAAACAAAATGACTTCCCTCAGGACCCCTAACCTGGATCTTAAAAAAAACTATAGCAGTCTTACAGATGCCTGCAGGCCAATCACAATTCGATATGCAAATATTACAAATAGAGGGAGCTAATCGCTCATCCACTCATCCAACCAATCAGGACACATTTGTTCACAGTCACACACAACTTGTTATTAAAACAAGCCAAGTAAGAAGATAAACATATATTGATTAAGAAATTCCATAATAATTAAGATTCCATCTCTTAGTAATTTTAAGAGAGGACCTGTGGGGGGGGGGGAAAAAGAAAGAAATACAAAAAAAACAATATTATGCTAGCATGTGGTTTTTTGGGCAAAATTCCCAAGCTAAACTTCCCGTGGAAAATTTCCGGAAATTTACCGGAAACTTTCCACCCCTTTGCAACCCTAGTGATGGGAGGGGTCAAGGACCATAATACTGTAAGTGAAAAATAAATTCACTCGAGTCTGTCTTAAAGTAAAAGTACACAGTTTATTAACAGAACGTTCTGGGAGAAGGTCATAGACCCTGCAGTCTAGTGACACCCTTCTCGTTCTCTCTTGGTTGGTACGGCTTTTTATTCTATTTTCATCCAATCACATTGTATTACAATAATCACCTGATCACATATGGCTTATTTATTCTTTTCAGTATTAGTAAAGGTTAGTTACATCTTACTATGTCTTTGGTCACAGGTCAAATTCCCATGACCCCTATATTCTGCTGTGTCTACAATTTTTAGCTAAAGCAGCACATTTCTTATCAAAGTTTCTCAAAACACACACATTCTGTCTTGTCCCACAGCTGCGTCTTATCTTTGTTTTGCGAAGCTTTCCTACACACTGTCCGTTGTTTAGTTTCGCTTTTTCACATAAGAAAGTAGTTATGTAACTTGCTTGCGCTACTCTGTCTACGTCATTCGGATAATTGTGAAACTTTTTATCGCCACCTGGTTTCTTTTAGCTCTTGTTCACTTTCACATAACCCCACTCCTTTGTTCTGATTTTAATTTTGCTGGCATCAGTGGTCACCTCGGCTGTCTGAATTCTGAGAGGGTTCATTTTAACCCCTTCATTACCAAGGGCAAACTAACAGATTGATTCTTTGTGATCAGTGTAGTTTGAAGCTACTAAACCACTACCAGCAGCAGAAACTCCTTAGAATAACTTGAGTTTTTAACCCATGCTGGCTTTCTTACCGCACTTCTGTCTCCAGTAATGATCCCCTAAAATTCCTTGGTCATGGGGCCCTCCAGCGACCTCGAGGATAAGATCCTGGGCTGGGCTTTCCCATGCAGGGTGTACTTTTCCTTGCTTTTATTTTTTTTTAAAAACCTTGTATAATGAGAAACAATTTGACAAATACAGGGCTTGTGGGTAGGTTAGATGATTGGGTTGACAATTAATAGATGTTTTAATGTGGACAAATGCAATGAGATGTTGTGAAACTTTTATTAAAAAAAAGGTAGTATGTGATTTGGAAGACTAAAGCCATTGTCTTCAGCCTCTGCCACAAATTCCAATCCCCAGCCACTGATTCCATCCTCCTCCCCAGCCACTAGCTGAGACTGAACCAGACTGTCCCCAATCTTGGCATCCTATTTGACATCCTCTCCAAGACTCGACTTCCACCTCTATTATCTTCCATCTCTGCCCTTGCTTCAGCCGATCTGCTAAAACATTCCTCCTTGCTTTTGTTACCTCGTCTTGACTATTCCAACGCTCACCTGGCCGGCCTCCCACCTTCCACCCTCTAAACATCAGCTCATCCAAAGGTCTTGCCCGTATCCTGATTCACACCAAATCCCCTTCACCCATCACCCCTGTGCTCGCTGACCTATACTGTTTCCCGGTCTGGCAACGCCTTGATTTTAAAATTCTCATCGTTGTGTTCAAATCCTTCCATGGCCTCACCTCTCACTCTGTCTCTAACTTCCTCCAGCCCTACAACACTCCGAGAAATCTGCACTCCTCCAGTTCTGGCCTCTTGTGCACCCCCCGATTTCTTTCACCTCCCCATTGGTGGCTGTGCCTTCAGCTGCCGAGGCCCTAAGCTCTCGCATTCTCTCCCTAAACCTCTCTTGCCTCTCTCTCCTTTTAAGATGCTTCTTAAAACCTCCCTCTTTGACCAAGCTTTTGGTCACCTGTCCTAATATCTCCTTATGTGGCTCGGTGTGAAATGTTATCTGATCGCGCTCCTGTGAAGTGCCTTGGGATGCTTTACTACTTTAAAGGCGAGTTGTTATTGATTGGCAGTAGACCCGAGGACATAATACAGAAGAGGGGTTAATTCATTGAAACAATCAGTGCAGCGTATGACGGCAATAAAAAAGGCAAAATGGTCTTCAGGTACAGAGTTGTTTATTTCATGTTCAAATAAAGGATTAAAATATCACCAGGAAGAGTTTTGTTCCAATGGAAGTAGAGACCTGAATCATGTGGGTCAAACATTTTTGAACTGCTATTGAATTGTATACTTCACTCTTTTTTTTGTATTGTGAAAAGGAGGTAGTTGTGGGTAAATGCTTACCTATAGAACATCAAGGAATTGTATAATACCAATTTTGTGTTCCTTGAGGAAACCATGAAGCTGACTTGTGGTGCAGTGTGGTGGGGAGGGGTCTTTGTAGGACTGAAGGAAGCTAGGAAGGGGCGAGGCTAAGACGGGATTTAAACATGGGGATGAAAATTTTAAATGTGAATTGTTGAGACCAGGAAAGAGTGCAGGGGTGATGGATGAGCGGGTTGGGTTACGGAGAGTGGAGTTGTAGATGAGCTGAAGTTTATGGAGATTGAAGATGGGGAGGCTGGCCAGGTTGAGAATTGGAATAATCTAGTCTGAAGGTGACCAAGGCAGGTGTAAGGGTTTCAGCAGCAGGTGGCTGATGTTGTGGAGGTGAAAATACGCTGTCTTTTGATGGAGAGGATATGGGGTCAGGAGCTAAGCTCGGTATCAAATTTGACACTATGGTTGCGAACAATTGTTCCGCCTAAGATGGTGGCTGGGGAGGGGGATAGAATTGATGGCATGGATACTGAGTTTGTTGCAGGGGCCTAAGTGTTTTTGGTCTTCCCAATATTTAATTGGAGGAAATGGCAGCTCATCTGCGCTTTTGGACAAGCAGTCTGATAACAGAGGCAGGGAAGGGGTCAAGAGAGGGGGTGGAGAGGCAGAGCTAGTATCATTCGTGGACATGTAGAACCTGACCCCATGTTTGCCAATGATGTTGCCAAGGTGGTTCATGTAGATGAGGAAAAGGTGTCCAAGGAAGACCCCTGAGGGACTCCAGAGGTAATGTTGCTGGGGCAGGAAGGGAAGCCATTGCTGGAGAGCCTCTGGCTTTATTTGACAAGGTACGAGTTGAACAAAGTGAATGCAATCCCACTGAGCCAGATGTTGGAAGAGGATGGTGTGCAGAGAGGTCCAGGAGAATGAGGAGAGATAATGCACCACGGTCACAGTCACAGAGGATGTCGTTTGTGATTTTTGGTTAGGGTCATTTCCCTGCTGTGGCAGGGCTGGAAACCTGGCTGGAGATATTCAGACATGGAATTGTGGGAAAGATAGGCAGGGATTTGTAAGGTGATAACACGTTCAAGGACTTTGAAGAGGAAAGGGAGGTTCCTGATGGGGCACTAGTTCGCAAGGTCGATGGTGTTTATTTTGAGAGTTTTTAAAAATTTGTTCCTGGGATGTGGGTGTCGCTGGTGAAGCCAGCATTTATTGCCCATCCCTAATTGCCCTTGAGAAGGTGGTGGTGAGCTGCTGCTTTGAACCGCTGCAGTCCGTGAGGTGAAGGTACTCCCACAGTGCTGTTCAGCAGGGAGTTCCAGGATTTTGACCCAGCGACGATGAAGGATCGGCGATATAATTCCAAGTCAGGCTGGTGTGTGACTTGGAGGGGCACTTGGAGGTGGTGGTGTTCCCATGCGTCTGCTGCCCTTGTCCTTCTAGGTGGTAGAGGTCGTGGGTTTGGGAGGTGCTGCCGAAGAAGCCATGGCTAGTACAAACTGCAGCCACGGTACGCCGGTGGTGGAGGGAGTGAATGTTTAAGGTGGTGGATGGGGTGCCAATCAAGTGGGCTGCTTTGTCCTGGATGCTGTCGAGCTGCTTGAGTGTTGTTGAAGCTGCACTCATCCAGGCAAGTGGAGAGTATTCCATCACACTCCTGACTTGTGCCTTGGAGATGGTGGAAAGGTTTTGGGGAGTCAGGAAGTGAATCACTTGCTGCAGAACACCCAGCCTCTGACCTGCTCTTGTTGCCAATGATGATGGAGGTTTTGAAATGGAGGGAGATGGTACCTGAGGAGAGGCAACCACTTTGTGTCAGCTGGTATGGGAACGAGGAAGGGAGGTTGGGTGGCGTGCTCCCTGGGCAAACATAGAAGATAGGAGCAGGAGTAGGCCATTCGGCCCCTCGAGCCTGCTCCGCCATTCAATGCGATCATGGCTGATCATCCAAATTCAGTACCCTGTCCATGCCTTCTCCCCATATCCCTTGATCTCTTTAGCCTTAAGAAATATATCCAACGCCTTCTTGAATATATTTAATGAATTGGCCTCTACTGCCTTCTGTGGTAGAGAATTCCACAGGTACACCACTCTGGGTGAAGAAATTCCTCCTCATCTCTGTCCTGGCTTACCCCTTATCCTTAGACTGTGACCCCTGGTTCTGGACTCCCCCGCCATCGGGAACATCCTTCCTGCATCTAGTCTGTCCAGTCCTGTTAGAATTTTATAAGTTTCAATGAAATCCCCTCTCATTCTTTTAAACTCCAGCGAGTACAAGCCCAATCGACCCAATCTCTCCTCGTCATTCCTGCCATCCCAGGTATCAGTCTGGTGAACCTTCGCTGAACTCCTTCCATGGCAAGAACATCCTTCCTCAGATAAGGCGACCAAAACTGCACACAATACTCAAGATGTGGTCTCGCCAAGGCCCTGCACAACTGCAGCAAGACATCCTTGTTCCTGTACTCAAACCCTCTCGCTACGAAGGCCAACATACCATTTGCCTTCTTAACCGCCTGCTGCACCTGCATGCTTACCTTCAGCGACTGGTGCACAAGGACACCCAGGTCTTGTTGCACTTCCCCTTCTCCCAATCTATTGCCATTCAGATAATAATCTGTCTTCCTGTTTTTTGCCACCAAAGTGGATAACCTCGCATTTATCCACATTATATTGCATCTGCCATGCTTCTGCCCAATCACCCAACCTGTCCAAATCATCCTGGAGTTTCTCGGCATCCTCCTCACAGCACACACGCCCACCCCACTTTGTGTCGTCTGCAAACTTGGAGATATTACATCTAGTTCCCTCGTCTAGATCATTTATATATATATATATATTGTGAATAGCTGGGGTCCTAGTACCGATCCCTAGTCATTGCCTGCCACTCGGAAAAAGACCCATTTATTCCAACTCTTTGCTTCCTGTCTGCCAACCAGTTCTCTATCCAAGTCAGTACCTTACCCCCAATCCCATGTGCCTTAACTTTACACGCTAATCTCTTATGCGGGACCTTATCGAAAGCCTTCTGAAAGTCCAAATACACCACATCCACTGGTTCTCCCTTATCTATTCTACCAGTTACATCCTCAAAAAATTCCAGTAGATTAGTCAAGCACGATTTACCTTTTGTAAATCCATGTTGACTTTGTCCGATCCTGTCACTGTTTTCCAAGTGCTCTGCTATTACATCTTTTATAATGGACTCTAGCATTTTCCCCACTACCGATGTCAGGCTTACCCCGTTTTCTCTCTACCACCTTTTTTGAATAGTGGGGTAGCATTAGCTACCCTCCAAGCTTTTCCTGTGCCTTGGTGGGAAGGGGAGTTATGGTGAGTGCTGTGAGTGGCATTTAAATGTCAGGCTTTGGTCTTCATAATTTACACTATATTTAAAAAAAAAAAAAAAAAAATGAATAGGGTTTCATAGCATATTTGACTCCAGTGCTTATGGTGACACTATAGAATGTGTTTAGACCTTTATGACTTGAAATATTGGAGAATGTTCAAGAAGCATACTTGTATTAATGTGACATTGTATCATCTCTGAAATATAAAGTTTAGTGTAATCGATATCTATCTAAGTGAAGCACCTACATGATTTGAATAGGAATGTGTTCATTTAATCTTGATCGAAATGGCCTGATACAGTTCCAGACTTAATTTCCTCTCGCAGGAACAGAGCTTTTTTTGTTGAGGTTTCTTCCTAATGGGCTATTGGGAGCTGCCATTACCTAGTTGAAAATGAATTGCGCTGACTGCGACAGGCCACCATTTAACTAATGCATCCAGTAAATTAAGCAGTCACAGTTCTCTGCAAAACGGGCAAGAAGTACAGAACTAATTAGTATGCTCTCTGCATCGAAGTGTTTACTGCGGTGTTGGGAAAATAAAAGAAAGACTTGCATTTATATAGCGCCTTTCATGACCACCGGACGTCTCAAAGCATTTTACAGCCAATGAAGTACTTTTTGAAGTCACTGTTGTAATGTAGAAAACGCGGCAGCCAATTTGCACACACCAAGGTCCCACAAACAGCAATGTGATAATGACCAGATAATCTGTTTTTGTTATATTGGTTGAGGGATAACTATTGGCCAGGAAAGTTAATTTGAAGTTTAGGATAGTTAACCAGTTAGTTTTAATTTCTATTCCATTATCTCAATTAGCCTCTGGTTCATCCTAAAGGAAATTTCAGACCACTGTTACATTATGGCACTTAAATCCCTCTTTTTTTTTTCTCCTCTCCTCCTCTCCACCTTGCAGTAAAGGCACCAACCAGTGTAGGTTGCCACACAGAGCAAAAGATCCCAGGTTTGATGCCTCCACTGTGCTGAATTAGCTCAGGGGATCGGTTGGGAAAGTGGCGTTGAGGTCGAAGATCAGCCATGATCTTATTGAATGGTGGAGCAGGCTCTAAGGGCCATATGGCCTACGCCTGCTCCTAATTCTTATGTTCTTGTGGTGTTCTTGTAGCTAGGACAGCAGTCGGTGCCTTGGTACCAGGGTTTGCACTCTAAATTGCCATGCATTAACTCTTGTCTGAAACGGAAAGGGTGCGCATATACAAGACAGAATGGATGTTGGTGGTTGAATACCTGGGATGGCAGGAATGACGTATGAGGAGAGATTGGGTCGATTGGGCTTGTACTCGCTGGAGTTTAGAAGAATGAGAGGGGATCTCATTGAAACTTACAAAATTCGGACAGGACTGGACAGACTAGATGCAGGAAGGATGTTCCCGATGGTCGGGGAGTCCAGAACCAGGGGTCACAGTCTAAGGATAAAAGGGGTAGGCCATTTAGGACAGAAATGAGGAGGAATTTCTTCACCCAGAGAGTGGTGAATCTGTGGAATTCTCTACCACGGAAGGCAGTAGAGGCCAATACATTAAATATATTCAAGAAGGAGTTGGATATATTTCTTAAGGCTAAAGGGATCAAGGGGTATGGGGAGAAAGCAGGGACCGGGTACTGAATTTGGATGATCAGCCATGATTGCATCGAATGGTGGAGCAGGCTCGAGGGGCTGAATGGCCTACTCCTGCTCCTATCTTCTATGTTTCTATGAATAGCTTACTAACTTTTACTATCCAGGCTCTTTCCTACATTACAACAGTGACTACGATTCAAAAGTACTTCATTGGCTGTAAAGCGCTTTGGGACGTCCAGTGGTCGTGAAAGGCGCTATATAAATGCAAGATTTTCTTTTATATTAAAAAAAGCACCATTTAGTTAATGTACTGGAAGGCTGCTGGGCCCATGAAATTGATTCAGTGCCTTTAGGAGAGTAAGATAGAAAATAAGGCACTTCTAATTGGAAGATTTGACTGAATAACCTGAGCAATTTCCATTTTTTTGTCATTATCCAGGAGATGGATTAAACACTAGATTCAATCGGTGCCTAAGATGTTCTGCTTCTACCTCTAACTGAATTACTGGGGAAATTAATTTGACCCGTTAAGTGAAGGATGAAGTATGTAAGCCAAGTTGTAAATAAGTAGTTAGTTTACCATGTTTGATATTAACTTTTTCTGGAGATTTGTAAATGAGACCATTGTTGGAATCAAAGGGCAACCCTTTCAGAGATTCATAAACAAGAGTTGCTCCTATAAGAACCATTCATGGATTTAAAGGCTTGTTTGTGCGCACTCAGGCTGAAGAAATGTGTTGTAGGACTGATACTGCGTAAAATGCATAGAGACGAGGTTGGAAATGAGCTAATTAACTCGAGAGAAATCTGTTTTCCAAGGCAGGGAGGAAAGAGTGCAGATAGGTTCCTCCTCGTTGCTATGGTCTTTGCATAATAATGAAGTCATGGGGGACTTCATTAGAGATGAAGTGGTATGAGAATTGGGAACTGGTTCCCAGTTTCACTTCTGCATAACAACAAGAAGTAGCAGTTGCATTTATATAGCACGTTTAATATAGAAAAACATCCCAATGTGCTTCAGAGGTGTAATCAAGCAAAAATGGACCCTGAGCCAAAGAAAGATGTTAAGAATGACCAAAAGCTTGCTCAGAGATGGATTTTAAAGAAGGTCTTGGGAGAGGGAGGTAGAAGTGGAGGGGGTGAGGCAGGGAACCCCAGAGCGTGGTGCTGGGTTGGCTGACGGCACGACCGCCAATGGTGGGGTGACGAGACAGAGGAACAGAGTTCTTGGAGGGTTGTGGGTCTGGAGGAAGTTATAGATGGGAGGGTGCAAGGCCATGAAGGAATTTAAACAAGTAGATGAACACTTTAAATTGGTTCCTGGTCCCCCCCAATACCTCCAATGTAGATCAGCAAGATCGGGGTTGTTGGATGTGTGGGAGAAGACACGGGCAGCAGAATTTTAGATCAGCTAAAGTTTAGAGCCTGGAGAATGGGAGACCAGCCAGGAATAGTCAAGTATGGAGGTGGCAAAGGCATGGATGAGGCTTTCCGCAGCACATGGACAGAGGCGGGTGGTGTCGTCGGAGAGGGCGGGGGGGGGGGGGTGTCGTCGGAGAGGTGGAAGTAGGCAGCCTTTGTGATGGAGAGTATATGGGGTTGTAAGTTCTGGTTGAATAGGACTCCACAATTTCCAACAGCCTGCGACGATTGCTGGGATGGAGAGGGTATGGAGGATGTAGCTGGGGGTGAAGATATAAGCGAGATATATTGGCCCAGAATTTGCTGCAGCAGGACATCTTGTGGCGTGCCCAGTTACTTAGACCTTTTCCCTGTCCCTTCGGCTTGAAAAAGAAACGACTGCAATTGCTGGAAGTGCTAGTGGATAATGGTGCAGCGAGCGCAACATGGAATCTGGAACCTTGAACGATGGGACTAGCAGTTTATCTCCTGTACCAATGAGAGATCAAGAAATAGGAACAACGGAGAAGGAACTAGGGTGAATGAGTCAAATCTGGTACAGAAGGAGATTGGATAGATAGAGAGAGAGAGGAGAAGTTAAAAATGTTAAAATCTCTAACAACAATTTAGTACCTGCAGGAATGACCGTCTAGTTTCAATTGTTCCCTTTCTGGGTCAGAGTGGTTGTGGCATTGCAGGAATACGAATCTCATAATTAAAAAGGTACTTGAGCTGTTAAATACTTGCCCTAACTTTCTGCCATGAGTTTAATTAGCAATTAATGTGCAAATGTAGCAATTCGTTGAAACTCTGAGGTTGAAGGCGAGCTGCAGTTTTCGCTAGGCTAACAGTGGAGTGGTGCAGATCATCCAGCAACTTGTGGCGATTCGCAATTCACAGGACATTCCTTCCTCGCCATAAATTGCTGAACAATTTGTAATTAATAACAGCGTGGCTATTAAACACCATTACTTTAGTAGCAAATTCTGACCCATTGGCCCCGATTTTAACTGCCCCCACCTGGTGGAAACTGGGTGGGGTATTTAAAAATACGGGTGTCAGTTACCTCCGCTGATCCTGCTTTCTTCCCATGGTGCCCCTACATTAACCTGCTCTTTTGAGCAAGTGAACAGGACACCTGCGGCAAGGAAACGGGTCCTGTTTTAAATAAGCAGGTCCTAGCTGGACCCGACTTGCAATAGCAACCAGAGGCCCAAGGGGGCTGGGTGTGGGTCAGTGTCACCTCCCCCATCAAGTAAAATCTGCCGGGGGCCAGAAGAGGCGCAAGAAGGTATGGTTAAAATTTACTTTTTGGGCTACCTTGTGGACTAGGAGGGGCAGAAGTGCTCCTATGGGCCTCTCAAGGAAGCCTTGGATCTCCCTTACAACAGGCAACTATCCCACGCGCTCTTCTCCCTCTTTTTCCCCCCCGCCCGCCTCCCACCCCACCCCACTAACTGCCGGGGACAATCTCTCAGGTCCCCAGCCGTGGCCGCCTATTGCTTGCTTGTGTTCCTGCCCGCTGGCCAGGCTGTCAACTTGGCCAACTGTCGGGCAGGAGACTGCAGCATTTTATTTAAGATCAGCAGGGCTTCCACCTCCCCAGTCTTGCCCCACACCCTCCCCATTAATATCGGGGCTATTGTGTTCTGAGTTCCGGTATATGTGTTCTTCAAACATGTCAAAACTGTTGTGGTTTGTAGCTATTGTGTTACAGCCTTGGCCATGTGAAATATTGTATCTCTTTAGCCACTGTGTTTCTCGAATTCCAATGTACAGTATAAAGGGAAATAAATTGGAATGCTTGTGTTGCAGAAGTGCCCTGTGGTGTTTACAGTACACGTGACCCATTGTTCCACCGGTGTGCAAATTCAATCTGTTCATGTGATTCAGAATGAACTGGTGTACTGCAGATCAGAATGGTTAACTAGCTTTCTGCTTCATTTGATTTCTGTTATCTGGAATTAAATTTCAGGGATGTAGTTGCTTTTTCACATTGATGTACTATTTGTCTGACTTGGTCTTTCCTATAATGTTTAGCAAAGTGCTTTCCTGGGTCGTTCCTCAGTTACTTCTCCTGTTATGCCATACAGGCATATGGTCTTGTATTGTACGATGCGTCATGCCTTGAGTTGCCAATTACTGCAGTAGGAGATGCAGGCGCATAAAGGTTTTCGCAGGTTTTACTTGTCAAATTAATTTTTGGTACATAGAAAACCAAAATGAAAATAGGTTTCTCAAAGAAAACAAACTTTGGTAAATGGCCAACGCCTCCTGTGCAGGACAACACACAGGTTAAAAGAAGTAGGAGAAAAGATGAGGTGAATGGAAAAAAAATAGTGGTTTGAAATTTAAAGGTGCTGGTAGTTGGAGGGCTGTCATTGCAGGGTACCATCAGTGTTTTTGTTGGCAGTGCTAAAGGTAGATAGGTACTCCTAACTGCAAAGCATCATCCTATTGACTTAAGTTCAGAGGTTGTCGCATGCACAACTACCTTTGAGAAGGAGCTCTGGGCAGAACGGTCTCGCAGCTGCTTACCCCCACCCCCTCCCCCATTCCGTTCCGATCTTATCAAGCAATGGTACTAACTGACTCTCTCTCCATAAAGTTCTTAATTTGCCGCACCTGCACAGATATCCGCACATGAATTTTAAGAAGTGTGTGTCAGAGATGCCATTTGAGGAGTTGCTGTGTGAATGAAGAGGATGGGGGTCAAGAGGTGAGCTAAAGAAAGAAAGACTTGTGGGGACAAAGTCCCGTCTTCACACTGAGGACACCCTCCATCGTGTTGTGTGGCACTACCACCGTGCTAAATGGGATCGATTCAGAACCCATCGGGCAGCTCAAAACTGGGCATCCATGAGGCGACGTGGGCCATCAGCAGCAGCAGAATTGTATTCCACCACAATCTGTAACCTCATGGCCCAGCATATCCCTCACTCTACCATTACCATCAAGCCAGGGGACCAACCCTGGTTCAATGAGGAGTGCAGAAGCGCATGCCAGGAGTACCACTAGGCGTACCTAAAAGAGGTGCCAACCTGGGGAAGCTGCAACACAGGACTACATGCATGCTAAACAGCAGAAGCAGCATGCCATAGACAGGGCTAATCAATCCCACAATCAACGAATCAGATTAAAGCTCTGCAGTCCTGCCACATCCAGTCGCGAATGGTGGTGGACAATTCAACAACGAACTGGAGGAGGAGGCTCCATGAATATCCCCATCCTCAATGATGACGGAGCCCAGCATGTAGGGCGTTCTGGAGGGGGAGGGTGAACAGCCAGTTGTCGTGGTGCATATAGGTACCAACGATATAGGTAAAAAACGGGATGAGGTCCTAAAAGCTGAATATAGGGAGTTGGGAGGCAAATTAAAAAATAGGACCTCAAAGGTAGTAATCTCAGGATTGCTATCAGTGCCACGTGCTAGTCAGAGTAGAAATAGAAGGATATTTCAGATGAATATGTGGCTAGAGGAATGGTGCAAGGGGGAGGGATTTTATTTCCTAGGACATTGGAACCGGTTCTGGGGGAGGTGGGACCAGCACAAATTGGACGGTTTGCACCTGGGCAGGACTGGGACCGATGTCCCAGGGTGAGTGTTTGCTAGTGCTGTTGGGGAGGGTTTAAACTAAAATGGCAGGGGGTTGGGAACCTGTGCAGGGAGACAGAGGAAAGGGAAGCAAGGATAGAAGCAAAAGACAGGAAGGAGAAAAATAAAAGTGGCAGTCTGAGAAATCAAGGGTGTAAATCAAACATGGCCACAGTAAATAATAATTCTAAAATGTCTGTTTTTAAAAAAAAAAAAAAACAAGCCTGAAGGCTTTGTGTCTTAATGCGAGGAGCATTCGTAATAAGGTGGATAAATTAGCTATGCAAATAGATGTAAACGGATATGATACAATTGGGATTATGGAGACATGGCTCCAGGGTGACCAAGGCTGGGAATTCAACATCCAGGGGTATTCAATATTCAGGAAAGACAGGCAAAAAGGAAAAGGAGGTGGGGTAGCATTGCTGGTTAAAGAGGAGATTAACACAATAGTAAGGAAGGATATTAGCTCTGATGATGTGGAATCTGTATGGGTAGAGCTGAGAAATACCAAGGGGCAGAAAACATTAGTGGGAGTTGAATACAAACCCCCAAACAGTAATGCTGAGGTTGGTGATGGCATTAAATGGGAAATTAGAGACGCGTGCAATAAGGGCACAGCAGTTATCATGGGTGACTTTAATCTACATATAGATTGGGCTAACCAAATTAGTAACAATACTGTGGAGGAGGAATTCCTAGAGTGTATATGGGATGGTTTCCTGGACCAAGATGTCGAGGAACCAATTAGAGATCGGGCCATCTTAGACTGGGTATTATGTAATGAGAAAGGATTAATTAGCAATCTTGTGTGAGGCCCCTTGGGGAGGAGCGATCATATGATAGAATTTTTCATTAAGATGCAGAGTGAAGTATTTGACTCGGAGACGAGGGTCCTGAATTTAAATAGAGGAAACTACGATGGTATGAGGCGCGAGCTGGCTAGGATGGATTGGGGAACGTTACTTAAAGGGTTGATGGTGGATAGGCAATGGCAAACATTTAAAAATCGCATGGATGAACTACAGAATTTGTTCGTCCCTGTTTGGCATAAAAATAAAACAAAAAAAGTGACTCAATTGTGGCTAATAAGGGAAATTGGGGATAGCATAACATCTAAGGAGAGAACACATAAATTGGCCAGAAAAAGCAACAAACCTGAGGATTGGGAGCAGTTTAGGATTCAGCAAAGAAGGACAAAGGGATTAATTAAGAGGGGGAAAATAGAGTGAGAGTAAGCTTGCAGGGAACATAAAAACTGACTGTAAAAGCTTCTATAGATATGTGAAGAGAAAAAGATTGGTGAAGTCAAGCGTAGGTCCCTTGCAGTCAGAATCAAGGGAATTTATAATGGGGAACAAAGAAATGGCAGACCAAGTAAATACACACTTTGGTTCTGTCTTCACAAAGGAGGACGCAGATAACCTTCCAGAGACGTCGGAGGATAAAGGGTCTAATGAGAGGGAGGAACTGAATGAAATCAGTATTTGTAGGGAAATTGATGGGATTGAAGGCCGATAAATCCCCAGGGCCTGATAATCTACATCCTAGGGTACTTAAGGAAGTGGCCCTAGAAATAGTAGATGCATTGCTGGTCATCTTCCAAAATTCTATAGACTCTGGAACAGTTCCCATGGATTGGAGGGTAGCTAATGTAACCCCACTATTTAAAAAAGGTGGTAGAGAGAAAACGGGGAATTATAGACCGGTAAGCCCGACATCGGTAGTGGGGAAAATGCTAGAGTCCATTATAAAAGATGTAATAGCAGAGCACTTGGGGAAACAGTGACAGGATTGGACAAAGTCAACATGGATTTACAAAAGGTAAATCATGCTTGACTAATCTATTGGAATTTTTTGAGGATGTAACTGGTAGAATAGATAAGGGAGAACCAGTGGATGTAGTGTATTTGAACTTTCAGAAGGCTTTTGATAAGGACCTGCATAAGAGATTAGCGTGCAAAGTTAAAGCACATGGGATTGGGGGTAAGGTACTGTTTTGGATAGAGAACTGGTTGGCAGACAGGAAGCAAAGAGTTGGAATAAACATGTCTTTTTCCAAGTGGCAGGCAGTGACTAGTGGCGTACCGCAGGGATCGGTGCTCTGACCCCAGTTATTCACAATATAAAT
Organism: Somniosus microcephalus; assembly: GCF_052327205.1. Classification (NCBI taxonomy): domain Eukaryota; kingdom Metazoa; phylum Chordata; class Chondrichthyes; order Squaliformes; family Somniosidae; genus Somniosus; species Somniosus microcephalus. The sequence continues at coordinate 14,720,472 of NC_140991.1, read as the reverse complement.
GATCTAGATGAGAGAACTAGATGTAATATCTCCAAGTTTGCAGACGACACGAAGCTGGGTGGGTGTGTGTGCTGTGAGGAGGATGCAGAGAAACTCCAGTATGATTTGGACAGGTTGGGTGATTGGGCAGATACATGGCAAATGCAGTATAATGTGGATAAATGCAAGGTTATCCACTTTGGTAGCAAAAACAGGAAGACAGATTATTATCTGAACAGCAATAGATTGGGAAAAGGGGAAGTGCAACGAGACCTGGGTCTCCTTGTGCACCAGTCACTGAAGGTAAGCACGCAGGTGGTTAAGAAGGCAAATGGTATGTTGGCCTTCATAGCGAGAAGATTCGAGTACAGGAGCAAGGATGTCTTGCTGCAGTTGTACAGGACCTTGGTGAGACCACACCTTGAGTATTGTGTGCAGTTTTGGATGCCTTATCTGAGGATGTTCTTGCCATGGAGGGAGTGCAGCGAAGATTCGCCAGACCTGGGATGGCAGGAATGTCGTATGAAGAGAGATTGGGTCGAGTGGGCTTGTATTCACGAGTTTAGAAGAATGAGAGGGGATCTCATTGAAACATAAAATTCTAACAGGACTAGACAGACTAGATGCAGAAAGGATGTTCTCGATGGCGAGGGAGTCCAGAACCAGGGGTCACAGTCTAAGGATAAGGGGTAAGCCATTTAGGACTGAGATATACTTGCTCTCGAGGCGGTTCAGAGAAGGTTCACTCGGTTGATTCCAGAGATGAGGGGGTTGACGTATGAGGAAAGGTTGAGTAGGTTGGGACTCTACTCATTGGAGTTCAGAAGAATGAGAGGCGATCTTATCGAAACATATAAGATTGTGAGGGGGCTTGATCGGGTGGATGCGGTGAGGATGTTTCCACTGATGGGTGAGACTAGAACTAGGGGGTATAATCTAAGAATAAGGGGCTGCCCTTTCAAAACTGAGATGAGGAGAAACTTCTTCACTCGGTAGTAAATCTATGGCATTTGCTACCCCAGAGAGCTGCGGAAGCTGCAACATTAAATAAATTTAAAATGGAGATAGACAGTTTCCTAGCAGATAAGGGAATTGGGGTTATGGGGAGAGGGCAGGGAAGTGGACGTAAGTCTAGATTCGGATCAGCCATGATCCTATTGAATGGCGGAGCAGGCCCGAGGGGCCGTGTGGCCTACTCCTGCTCCTACTTCGTATGTTCTTATGAGGAGGAATTTCTTCACCCAGAGAGTGGTGAACCTGTGGAATTCTCTACCACAGAAGGCAGTTGAGGCCAATTCATTAAATATACTTAGATATATTTCTTAAGACTAAGGGGGTCAAGGGATATGGGGAGAAAGCAGGGACAGGGTACTGAATTTGGATGATCAGCCATGATCTCATTAAATGGCAGAACAGGCTCGAGGGGCCAAATGGCCTGCTCCTATCTTCTATGTTTCTATGTGAGTGCAAAACACAAGGCTGAAGCGTTTGCCACCACCTTCAACCCGAAGTGCCAAGTGAATGATCCATATCGGCCTCCTTCTGAAGTCCCCTCTATCACAGAAGCCAGCCTTCAGCCATTTCAATTCACTCCATGTGGTATCAAGAAATGGCTGAGCGTACTTGATACAGCAAAGGCTATGGGCCCCGACAACATCCCGGCTGTCGTGCTCAAGACGTGCTCCAGAACTAGCTGTGCCTCTAGCCAAAATGATCCAGTACTGCTACAACACTGGCATCTCCTCGACAATGTGGAAAACTTCCCAGGTATGTCCTGTCCACAAAAAGCAGGACAAATCCAATCCGGCCAATTACCACCCCATCAGTCTACTCTCAATCATCAGCAAAGTGAGGGAAGCTATCAAGCGGCACTTGCTCACCAATACTCAGTTTGGGTTCCGCCAGGATCACTTGGCTCCAGACCTCATTACAACCTTGGTCCAAACATGGACGAAAGAGCTCAATTCCAGAGGCAAGGTGAGTGACTGCCCTTGACACCAAGGCAGCATTTGACCAAGTGTGGCATCAAGGAGCCCTGATAAAATTTAAGTCAATGGGAATTAGGGAAAACTCTCCACTGGCTGGAGTCATACCTAGCACAAAGGAAGGTGGTTGTGGTTGTTGGAGCCAATCATTTCAGCCCCAGGACATCGCTGCAGGAGTTCGACAGGACGGTCTGCTAGGCCCAACCACCTTCAGCTGCTTCATCAATGACTGTTCCTCCATCATAAGGTCAGAAGTGGGGATGTTCGCTGATGACTGCACAGTGTTCAGTTCTATTCACAACTCCTCAGCTTATGAAGCAGTCCATGCCCGCATGCAGCAAGACCTGGATGACATTCAGGCTTGGGCTGATAAGTGGCAGGTAACATTTGCACCACACAAGTGCCAGGCAATGACTATCTCCAACAAGCGAGAGTCCAACCACTGCCCCATGACATTCAATGGCATTACTGTCGCCGAATTCCCCACCATCAATGTCCTGGGATCACCATTGACCAGAAACTTAACTGGACCAGCCACACACATACTGTGGCAACAAGAGCAGGTCAGAGGCTGGGTATTCTGCAGAGTGTCTCCCCTCCTGCCTCCCCAAAGGCTTTCCACCATCGACAAGGCACAAGTCAGGACTGTGATGGAATACTCTCCACTTGCCTGGATGAGTGCAGCTCCAACAACACTCTAAGCTCGACACCATCCAGGACACAGTAGCCTGCTTGATTGGCACCCCATCCACCACCTTAAACATTTACTCCTTCCACCACTGGCGCATCGTGGCTGCAGTGTGTACCATCTACAAGATGCACTGCAGCAACTCGCCAAGGCTTCTTCGACAGCACCTTCCAAACCCACGACCTCTACCACCTAGAAGGACAAGGGCAGCAGGCGCATGGGAGCACCACAGCCTGCAAGTTCCCCTCCAAGCCACACAGCATCCGGACTTAGAAATATATCGGCGTTCCTTCATCGTCGCTGGGTCCAAATCCTGGAGCTCCTTACCTAACAGCACTGTGGGAGTACCTTCACCACACGGACTGCAGTGGTTCAAGAAGGTGGCTCACCACCACCTTCTCGTGGTTAGTTAGGGATGGGCAATGCTGTCCTTGCCAGCGACGCCTACATCCCAGGAACGAATAAAAAAACATTTATATACAGGAAACTTTGGTTTATCCGGAGGTTAACTGTCCAGAATGCTTGAGCCACCGGCAAAAATCAGGAGCCGTTTCATTAGGGTTTTTTTTTCTTTTCGTTGCTTTTTTTTTTTCACCAGTCAGACTCTGCAAGGTCTCGCTGAAGCTGTTGCTAAGCTACAGAGACGCTTGCAAGCTACGGCCGACTGTTTAGAAGCTGAGCAACAGGGTTTGTTGCCAGATACGGAGCTCAAAATCTCCGTATGTTTCAACATTAGCACTGGTTTGTCTGGCAGTTTTGATGGGACGGCAACAGCTCGGTGCCGGATAGCACACAGTTTCCTGTAGCACCTTTCAGGACATCCTAAAGTGCTTTACAACCTTTTGAAGTATAGTCACTGTTGTAATGTAGGAAAGCTCTGAACTATTAAAGCACTTTTGAGTTTAGAGAAGTAGACTGTATTGAGCTTTTAAGTCCTTAATGTTATAAATGGCAATTATGTACACTTGATCAAATCTGAGTCCTTTGTGTTTTATACTTGGTCAGACAAATTTGTTTATATGATTCTCACTCAAACAAGTTCTAACCACTTCCTATTTTTAATGGGGAAAAAATCTACTCTTTCTGCCTAGCCACCAGTTTTAAAGCATGAAATGCAGTAACAAGGAGGTTTGTGATACCAATGGACATTCAGATGTGTATCTATCCCTTTGTGTTCAAGATCTGACATTTTCATTTGCATCCAATGACTGAGCAGTCCCAAGCCAAGTACATCACAATTTGCAAATCTTGTTTGTTTTAATGACTTTATTTCTACTTATTAAGCATTATTTTTTTTTGCTTTATAGGTCAAGAACAAGGATTTGTATCACTGATAATGTCACAGGAGAAGGCATACCTGGTCTCGGGGGATCCGCAGCAGCCTGCTTTTCCGCATAATGAGGTGTCTTACGGAAATGATCATTATCCACAACAGCCTCCACCGTATGGGCAGCCTGCTTTTCCGCAGGCTGCTTATGGGCAGCCCCCTTTTCCACAGCCTGCCTATGGGCAACCTGCCTTTCCACCAGCTGCATACGTGCAGCCCCCTTTTCCACAGCCTGCCTATGGGCAGCCTGCCTTTCCACCAACATCGTATGCAGAGCCACCACAGGCAGTGTATCCACAGGGTTCATTCCAGCAGCCGCCCATGCCACCACCTCCAATGATGCATTCAAATGGTAAGGTGATTCTTCAATGCTTCACCCATTTTATCCCTCCTTTCTCTTCCCTTTTTCTGGATGTCTTGGCTATGAATTGCATTTTTAAGTGGCGTGCCGTTGCACGATCTCCAGTTTTCTATGAACAAATGATAGCTCATTTGGATGGATTACTCTCAGTCCATGTTGGAAGACAAATAGTAAAAAGATCGCCAAAGGAAGGGTGGGGCCGATTTAGGGAACAAAAGGGAGATCATCTTGAGGCAGAGGGCATGGCTGAGTTACTAAATGAGTTCTTTGCATCTGTCTTCACAAAACAAGAGGCTGCTGCCAATCACAGAATCACAGAAATCACAGAAACCCCACAGTGCAGATAGAGGCCATTTCGGCCCATCGAGCCTGCACCGACACATATCCCACCCGATCCCCGTAACCCCTGCACCAACACATATCCCACCCTATCCCCGTAACCCCACGTATTTAATCCCCCTAACACTAAGGGTCAATTTATCATAGCCAATCAACCTAACCTGCACATCTTTGGACTGTGGGAGGAAACCGGAGCACCCAGAGGAAACCCACGCAAACACGGGGAGAATGTGCAAACTCCACACAGACAGTCACCTGAGGCCAGATTCGAACCCGGGTCCCTGGCGCTGTGAGGCAACAGTGCTAACCACTATGCCACCGTGCTGCCCAATGTCACAGTGAAGGAGGAGGTAGAGAAATTGGATAGGATAAAAATAAAGAGGTACTTAAAAGGTTGGCAGCACGAACAGAGAGACCTGGGGGTATGTGTGCACAAATCGTTGAAGGTGGCTGGGCAGGTTGAGAAAGCAGTAAAAAAGGCTTACGGGATCCTGGGCTTCATAGAGGTACAGAGTACAAAAGTGTGGAAATTATGATGAACCTTTATAAAACACTGGTTCGGCCCCAACTGGAATACTGTGTCCAATTCTGGGCACCGCACTTTAGGAAGGATGTGAAGGCCTTAGAGAAGGTGTTGAAAAGATTTACGAGAATGATTCCAGGAATGCTGGACTTCAGTTGCGTTGATAGACTGGAGAAGCTGGGGTTGTTCTCCTTGGAGCAGAGAAGATTAAGAGGAGATTTGATAGAGGTGTTCAAAATCATGAGGGGTCAGGACAGAGCAGATAGAGGGAAACTGTTCCCATTGGCAGAAGGGTCAAGAACCAGAGGACACAGATTTAAGGTGATTGGCAAAAGAACTAAAGGCGACGTAAGGAAAAAACTTTTTTACGCATCGAGTGGTTAAGATCTGGAATGCACTGCCTGAGAGGGTGGTGGAGGCAGATTCAATCACGGCTTTCAAAAGGGAATTGGATAAGTATCTGAAGGAAAGAAATTTGCAGGGCTACAGGGAAAGGGCGGGGGAGTGGGACTAGCTGAAGTGCTCTTGCAGAGAGCCAGCACAGGCTTGACGGGCCGAATGGCCACCATCCATGCTTTAACCATTCTATGATTCACTCAAAAGTAGAAAAACCACCCAATTCAGATAGGTTGCTGAGGGAAGTACTTGTGGAAATTGCGGAAACTCTAGCCACAATCTTTCAATTCTCCTTAGATGTGGGAATGGTGCCAGAGGACGGGGGTTGCAAATATTGCACCCCATTCAAATAAGGGGAGATGAGTAAACCTGGTAACTACAGGCAGTCGACCTAACATCGGTGGTGGAGAAACTATTAGAGATCGCAGTCTGGGACATAATTAATTGTCACTTGGAAAAACATGGGTTGATAAATGATAGTCAGCATGAGTTTATTAAAGGCAAATTTTGTCTGACGGATGCAGGAACAACGAAACCTGGGGGCTTTACATACAGAAATCTTTGTAGGTGGCAGAATAAGTTGATAAGGCTGTTAAGCATATGGGATCCATGGCTTTATAAATAGAGGCATAGAGTACAAAAGGAAGGAAGTTATGCCAATCCTTCATAAAAGGTTCGGTATTAGCTGGAGTATTGTGTTCAGTTCAAGGCAGCACACTTTAGGAAGGATGTCAAGACCTTGGAGAGGGTGCAGAGGATATTTACTAGAATGGTACCAGGGATGAGGGCCTTCAGTTATGTGGAGAAGCTAGAAAAGCTAGGGTTGTTCTCCTTGGAGCAGAGCAGGTTAAGGAGAGATTTAATGGAGGCATTCAAAATCATGAAGGGTTTTGATAGAGTAAATAAGGATAAACTGTTTCCAGTGACAGAAGGGTCAGTAGCCAGAGGACACAGTTTTAAGGTAATTGTCAAAAGAACCAGAGGCAAGATGAGAATTTTTTTTCCGCAGCGAGTTGTTGTGATCTGGAATGCCCTGCCTGAAAGGGTGGTGGAAGCAGATTCAATAATAACTTTCAAAATGGAATTGAATAAATAAATAAAGGGGTGAAAATTTGCAGGGCTATGGGGAAAAGGGCAGGAGAATGGGACTAATAGGATAGCTCTTGCAAAGAGCCAGCACTGGCCTCATTTCTGTGCTGCATTATTCTGTGATACTTGAACACTGCACGCTCCCGAGAAGAGCAAGGAGATGAGACCGGTTGGACTTTTGGGGCTCGCAGGCCAGAGGCATAAGTTAAATGAGATGGGAGGGAAATATTTTTGTTTTCCTATATAGGTGCCTTGGCCCCGCAAAGCATTACATCAGTAATAATAAACAGAAAATGCTGGAAATACTCAGCAGGTCAGGCAGCATCTGTAGAGAGAGAAACAAAGCTAACGTTTCAGGTCGATGACCCTTCGTCAGAACATCAGTACTTGGCTATAAGTAAACTATTTGAGGTAAGTGAGTTGGAACAATGGGCAGTCCTGTAACTCAACTGTTGATCTAATGGTTGCGAATATGTGGCATCAAAGATGATTGAAGAATATTTCCTGAAAAACTATATTCTATAAATTTTCTCCCTTTTCTATGGTTGAGATTAAGATCTCTTGGAATGATGGATCTGATCTGCAAACGAATCTGGTATGAGAACATAAGAAATAGAAGTAGGAGTAGCCCATACAACCCCTCTGCTATTCAATAAGATCATGGCTGACCTTCGACCTCAACTCCACTTTCTCGCCCGATCTCCATATCCCTTCATTCCCCCAGAGTCCAAAAACCTATCGCTCTCTCTCTTGAATATACTCAACAACTGAGCCTCCACAGCCCTCTGGGGTAGAGAATTCCAAAGATTCACAACCCTCTGAGTGAAGAAATTTCTCCTCATCTCGGTCCTAAATGACCGACCCCTTATCCTGAGACTAGCCCTCTAGTTCTAGACTCTCCAGCCAGGGGAAACAGTCGCTCTGCATCTAGTATGTAGAAGGTATGTAAGTTGAAGTCGTGCAATTATGAGAAGGATGACGAATAACTGGGGTTGCTCTTGGAAAGGAGGAATTATTGAGGTGAACAACTGATTTTTTGTTTCTTACAAAATTAAGAGGATTCACACCAGTGAGGTTTAAAAATTTGGGAATTGGGGGTAATTAGCAATTCAGTGGATCAGTGTTCATCGCATGAGCCAGCAGCCTGTTCCACAGGTCCACTATTCCCTGGGGGGAAAAGAACTATCTCCTAACATCTAAACTAGTTCTGCCTTGTGACCCCAAATAGGGCATTAGGCAAAATTGTTTTGCACAAATGTTTAATAGGTGTATGGACCAAGTTATATTATTCAAGCAAACTATATAAATGGGTTTAAAAAAACAAGATGCATGTCTGGAGAGAAGGAATAGAAATAGTGTGAAACAACTAACATCAATTCAAAACGGCAAGTTTATTGGGTAATCCCATGTTTCCAACTGCGAACAGCTCACTTTTTGGTGCACCATGTTAATATGTCGTGCAGCTTTCGTTCCGCTGACTGGATTGTGAATGTGTAGGTTGGATGCCTTGTGATCCAGAAAATTACAAATCTTGAGTATCAAAACATGCCACCTGGAGGTAAGGTATTTATTTGCTTTATTGCAGTTGCCTTGGGAAGCCCTGGCTATCATGATGACGTCCCTCCATCTTATTATGACAACGAGGAATTCACTGCGTCGACCTTTGAAGACAAGAACATCCGCCGAGCATTTATTAGAAAGGTAAACCTGTGCACTGAATGATTGTAAGGACCATGCAAATTTAAACTAAAGCGCTATTGTGATATTGCAGTAAGCGACATTTACATTTTTTGGAAATCTTCATTTAAAAAAAAAAAAATGGTTGCAGTTACCACTAGTTTGACTTTTTCTCAACCCTTCCCGAACAAGATTTTTTATTCATTCTCAGGATGCGACGTTGCTGCCAATGCCGGCATTTGTTGCCCATCCCTAGTTGCCCCAAGAAGGCAGTGGTGGGCCTTCTTTACGAACTGCTAGCAGTTTGCTACAACTGAGTGACTTGCTGGGCTACTTCAGAGGGAAGTTAAGAGTCAGTTGGTGTGGGACTGGAGTGTCACATAGGCTAGATTGGGGAACCAGTTTAATGAGTATTGATTACATTAAAGAACTGGTTACGAATAGTTGTTGAGTTGACCGTGTGGAGGAGCTGGATTAATATCTCGCTAGACTTTTACCTGTGCACTGGGCCTCAGCTCATTTCCCTCTGGCAGCCCCTCTGCTATGAAAACCATGCATTGCTTATTAAAGAATTGTTTTAAACTTGCTGAAATCTCATGAAATATGCTTGATGTAAATATTCAAAATGAATCTACTTCCACAGTTGGATCTGTTCTTCAGATGGAAAGATAGAACAAACTTGAGCTTTTATACGATAGTAAAAGAGGCATTAGCTGACACACACCAGATAATTTGCAAATGTTGGTTATGATGAATCTTGCTTTGAAAATAGTAACCCCAGCCTAATGCTCAGCACTTAATGATTAATGACAACAAGCGGCTCCTTGAAGGGCAAGGAGCGTATTGGAGCTATAATTTCTGTTGAAACTAATTCTTCAACTCTCCATTTTAAGGTATCGTAATAAACATGACCTCCAAATACTAATTTGCTACTTCATGCAGATATGCTATTTTGCATCACTTTCCCTCAACTATTCTGATGATCTTGTATAAAGAAAGAACATGCTTCTGTGTCGTGCCTTTCATTCCTCAAGATGTCCCAAAGCACTTCAGTCAATGAATTGCTTTGTTATGTTGGCCAATGCAGACAATTTATGCACAGCAAGGTTCCACAAACAGCAACAAGATAATGTTGAAGCGAGAATCTAACTGCATCCTATAATAGCTCATTTCAGTGGATGTTGACATTCTGGATTGGGCAGATTGAATCTGGAAAATACACTAGCAGCTAAATATGCAGTTTCTTGGAGACCCACATTGTCTATCTGAACCTGTGTTTGTGTTGAACTTGGCATTCTGAACTGGAGAGGATAGAGTAATGGAAGCTGGAGATTCCACTGCAGGATAGGTAGTTTGAGCGGATCTTTTTTGGCTGGAAGTTCTCGCACAGTATTTTACAGGATCTTTACTTGTGTCTTTTTTTCCTCCTTCCCCTGCCAAATCTATTGGCAAAGGAAAATAAGAATACATATAGTTGATCAGATACTCTGTGGAACTTATAATTCTGTTGAGACGAATAGAATTATATCAGGGATGCTACTGTTTAATGTTGAATTTCCCTGGCATTTTCACTTGGGAGGGTAGGAGAATTTTTTTCCTAAATATTGGTTGTTTGCATGTTCACCTTACTCTGCCAATTAAATGAACACGCCTAATAATTATGTCTGTTGGAAGGAGTTGATTTCATGGGCCAGGTATCCTTTTATTTTCTCATTCTGTAGCCCAGTATGTTGTGGTGGCTTTGTACTTGTATCAGGAAATGATAGGACTTGACCATGAGCACTTGCTGATTGACACACTGCCATCTCTTCCATGATGAACACACACAAATGATTATTGCTTCTCTTTTCCTTTGCAGGTCTACATGGTTTTGACTGTTCAGCTACTGGTGACTTTCACTTTTGTGTGCGTTTGTACATTCGTTTCTGATGCCAAGAAATTTGTGAGACGCACTCCTTGGATGTACTATGCCTCATACGGTGTATTCTTCGTCTCACTTATTGCTCTCAGCTGTTGTGGAGAATTCAGACGAAAGCACCCCTGGAACCTGATTGCTTTGGTATGTAAGCAGTGTCATTAATGTTGCCCTGCCATGGTTTGCCCCAAAGTAAACTGGAGCTGTATGATTGGTGGGGGTTGGGAGGGGGGGGTGCAGAAGGGAAGGAGAAGATATAAAGAGAGAATTTGCAGTTTGGCCAATTGAAGCTCATCCCTTGCATTAAGTCTCCCATTATGGCCACCTTACTGTATTTTGAGTAACTGCAGTATGTTTCTTCCATTACCTTGCTTGATAGATAACAGACATTTATCCCTTGAGTGAAGAAGTTTTTCCTGGTATGTTTTCACTAATTTATGTTTCTCCTTTGATCCTTTCTCATAGGAGATAGGAGTAGGCCATTCGGCCATCTTACTTTGAAGAAATAATCTTGGGTTTACTATGTATATTGTTTATATACTTAAGTTTTCCTCCTTAACGCCCTCTTTTCTACACTGTAAATCTTAAGCTGCTCTATTCTTCAGAGTTCATTCCCTTTACATTTGGGATTGTATTCTTTTCTGTACCCTTTCTAATGCCAGTATATATTTGTTGAGTGGTGACCCAAATGGGAGCATTGTATTTGAATGTGGTCTGGCCATTGCATTATACACCATTAGCACAACTGCCATAGACTTGTATTCTAATGTTGCGGCCTATAATTCTATTTTAAGTACTTCAACCTTTTGTTCAGCCCTTGAAACGAGCAAAAACAAAATTTAAAAACCATCCCATTATATACAGCAAGATAGCCGTATTATACAGGAAACTGTTATATCTGGCACTGACAGATCGGCAACAGCTCGGTCCTATCAAAACTGCCGGACATACAAAGTTAATGTTGAAGCATACGGAGGTTTTCATCTCCGTATCTGACAACAAACACTGTTGCTTAGCAACAGCTTCTAAACAGTCGGCTGCAGCTGCAAGTGTCTCTAGCTGAAGCTGTTGCTATAGCTACAGACCTTGCAGTGCCTGACTGGGGGGGAAACAAAGCAACAAGAACTAAAAAAACTTATAGAAAACGGCTCCTGATTTTTGCCGTTAGATCGAGTATTCTGGACATATAACCTCCGGATAAACCAAAGTTTCCTGTAACAATACATTTTAATTGTCTTCAGATTAAACATTTAAGTAGGAGGAAGGAGAGAAATGGGAAGAAAGACTTTAGCATTGATTTTATAGGTGAAAGTCTCAGTCCCGTTCCAGTGGGCATGGAGTCACTGTGGTTTCCTCCCACAGTCCAAAGATGTGCGGGTTAGGTTGATTGGCTATGATAAATTGACCCTTAATGTTAGGGGGATTAAATACGTGGGGTTACAGGGATAGGGTGGGATATGTGTTGGTGTAGGGGTTACGGGGATCGGGTGGGATATGTGTCGGTGCAGGCTCGATGGGCCGAAATGGCCTCTATCTGCACTGTGGGATTTCTGTGATTTCTGTGATTGTGAAATTCTCACTCTAGTTCATAGATTCTAAATTTTGCTGGTGTTGGAAATGGGGGGAAAAAATCTAATTGTTGCAGTTGGGACTGCTGTTCTGACTCGGAACAGAGGAAACTTTAATGATTTGGGAATGTCTGATGTAGATGTGAAGTGTCAATAGTGGCAGTTTGTTGCTTCTCAAACACCATTTTCCTGCTCCCTGTTTTTAAAAAAAAAAGAAAACACAAGTGTCTGATTGTCAATTTTGGATTTTTGACCACTTTTCCACAGGAAGGATTTGAAATAAATTACTTTTAAATGTTGGGGTTCAAAATAAGTTGGATTTTCACATGGTTAGGCAGTTTCTGAATGCATCTTAAAGCCAGACATTGCCATTTAGCCAGAATGATCAAACAATATGGGAGTTATCTCATTCCTGACTCCCAGCAAACGTTCACAGGGATGTAATGTCCCCTCCTGCTCGGCTTTGCATGAAGCTAGTTTCAAAGGGAGCGGATGCAGCAGCAGGTTTGATTATTAGCTCTTCAAGCCAAACGGTCGTACAGGGAGTGATCAGGAACCAAGTCATACTACTTGTGGGGGCAGGAAGGAGATGAGCAAAGACTCTTGAGTAGTCAGCTTTTTTAAAAGTTGAGTGCTTTCACTGAGGCAGCCGCAGTCAGAAGTGTTGGAGGAACATTTCCGAGACTTGGTTTGAGTTAAGTAAGATGACCCACTGATGTGGGGAATTGTGGCATGTTCTTTATTTTGTATCATTACACAAAGTTAAGTTGTACTAATTAAAACTAAATGAATATGAGCATAACTGTTGCTTTGTGTGTTCGTGTTGCTGTGGAAAAAAACAGCCCAATGATTCATGCAAAAGACACAGTTATCCAGTTTAAATCATGCGGGGATGCTATTGTTCAGTTACGCACTCATACAGGTAGATAGAAGTGAGTCAGGTCAAACAAAAGTAAAGCTATCGGACCGTTGACAAGAGACTGACACCATTGAACCCAAAAGGGTATCTGTCTGATCCAAACCTGTAACAGTGTAAATGCAGTTTACTTACTTGCTGTTGCTTTTCTGTCTGCAGTCTATCCTGACTCTGAGTATGTCATACATGGTTGGAATGATTGCCAGTTTCTACAATACGGACTCTGTAGTGATGGCTGTTGGGATCACTGCAGCTGTTTGCTTTACTGTTGTCCTCTTCTCTATGCAGGTAAGCCGTAAAAATGTGCTACATGCACACACACGATCTTAATGAGCTGGCCGCTTAGAGACAATTAATTAAAAAATGATTTGGAGGGAACGATGCCCATAACAATGTGTAAATTATCTGACTTTGCTTGAGATTCTAAATAGAACTACTTCAGCTGTTGGTTTATCTTTAATTTGGCCTTTGCCACAATAACTGTACTGTATAAACTGATTCCATCCCCTTTCCACCCAAGCTTAGCTTCTGACCCCAGGTCCTCCCTATCTCAAAAGAATGCTTGTTTTCACCCCTCATAATGCCAGCCACCTTCCCTGCCTCAGTCCATCTGCCGCTGAAACCCTTACCCATGCCTTTGTCACCTCCAACCTTGGACTATTCCAATACTCTCCTGGCTGGTTTCCTCCTCTTCCACCCTCTAAACATCAGCTCATCCAAAACTCTGCTTCCCGCATCCTATCCTGTTCACCTGTCACCCCTGTCCTTGCTGATTTAAATTAGCTTCTGGTTCCCCAATGCCTCCTAATTTAAAATGACCATCTTCATGTTTTAAGTCTCTTCATAGCCTCACCCCCATCACATCACTGTAACCTCTTCCAGCTCTACAAACCCTCTCCCTGAACTTTCCGTTGCTCTGTAGAGTCATTTTGTGTATTTCCACCCTATACGTCACCGATGGCAGCTATGCCTTAAGCCATCTAGCCCTCATGCTTTGGGGTTTCCTTCCTAATGCCTCCTGCCTCCCTCCTCCATTTAAGTTCCTCTCTAAAACCCACCTCGCTGACCAATCTTTCAGTCACCCCTCCTAATATCTTCTCCTTTGGCTGTGTCCATTGTTGTCTGATGACACCACTGTGGAGTGCCTTGACATACTTTCTACGTTAAAGGTGCAATATAAATGCAAGTTGATGGTTGTTTTTGGAGGGGAAGGTTGCAGAGTTCAGATGGGGAAAGTCCATGGAGAGATTTGAAGAGTGTTTTAAATTTAGTAAATTCTAGCCAGTCTCCCATAGTGTTGCACATGGGGAGTCAAGACCAAGTGCATTATTCAGGTCAATCGGGATTAGAGGGTGGCGAGGGGAATAATTGGACTGGAAGGAGAAAGGGGAGAAGAGGTGGGATTTACATTAAATTGAACTGGCATTATTTAATAACTAGAATTTTTGCCAATTTTCTCATCACTATGGGAGACTGACTACTATTTATTAAATTTTCTCATCCCGGACTTCAGTCTACAGTAAGGTTTTACAAGTATCTCACTCAAGTGGTCTTGAGGCTTGACCATGAGTGTCGGCTATTTACTGGTGTCAAGAGGATGGCAGCTATCACAGCTGAGCCTGATCTGAACCTCATGGTTCATGTGTGAAACTTTCCATCAGGACCACTGGATCAAGGGTAGGAATCCTTGTGTGGGAACACAGACCAATTCCTTCATTGCCACCTCAATTGAGATCAGCTTACTCAACAAAATAAATCTAACCTGGTGCCTTCTGGTCTCTACGCTTCTCGCGTTACCTTTACACCTGCTAAATCATTGTGGAACACTATGAAAAATTCAAAAATGGGTTTAGAATGCATTTATGTAAACGCACAAAGTGTGGTGAATAAGGTTGGTGAGCTACAAGCACAATTAGCCGTGTGGTGATAATGATGTGGCAATAACGGAAACGTGGGTTAAAAATGGTGAGGACTGGGCACTTAATATTAAAGGGTACAAGGTGTTCAGAAAAGATAGGGAAGGGAAAAAGGGAGGTGGGATGGCAGTGCTGATTAAGGAAGACATTGTAGTGTTGGAAAGGGAGGATGTTCTTGAGGGGACCAGGACAGAATCCGTTTGGTTAGAGTTGAGGAGCAAAAAGGATATGATCACACTATTGGGGGTATTCTACAGGCCTCCAAATAGTGAGAGTGAGGTAGAGGAGCAAATCTGCAGGGAAATCGCAAAGATATACAAGAGCTATAGAGTGGTGATATTGGGGGACTTTAATTACACAAATATTGATTGGAATAATGCTAGGGTAAAGGGAAAGGAGGGGGAGGAATTTCTGAAATGTGTTCAGGAGAAATTCCTTGATCAGTATGTTCTTGGCCCAACTAGGAAGGAGGCATTGCTGGATCTGGTGCTGGGGAATGAGGTGGGCCAGGTCGACCAAGTGCCTGTGGGAGAACACTTGGGTATGAGTGATCATTGTATCATAAGATTTAGATTAGCAATGGAGAGGAGCAAGGAACAATCTAGAGTGGAACTTCTAAACTGGAATAGGGCTAACTTCAATGGGATGTGAAAGGATCTAGCTAGGGTAAAATGGAACCAAAGACTGACAGGAAAAACTGTAACAGAGCAATGGGTGACTTTTAAGGAGGAGATGTTCCAAGTACAGGCTAGGTACATTCCAACAAGAGGGAAGGGTAAGGGATCCCCAAAGCAAGGGCTCCTTGGATGAGGGCAGCACGGTGGCATAGTGGTTAGCACTGTTGCCTCACAGCGCCAGGGACCCGGGTTCGAATCCGGCCTCGGGTGACTGTCTGTGTGGAGTTTGCACATTCTCCCCGTGTTTGCGTGGGTTTCCTCCGGGTGCTCCGGTTTCCTCCCACAGTCCAAAGATGTGCGGGTGAGGTTGATTGGCTATGATAAATTGACCCTTAATGTTAGGGGGATTAAATACGTGGGGTTACAGGGATAGGGTGGGATATGTGTTGGTGTAGGGGTTACGGGGATCGGATGGGCCGAAATGGCCTCTATCTGCACTGTGGGGTTTCTGTGATGTTCTGTGATGAGGAGAGAGATAGAGAAGATGATGAAACAAAAAGAGGGTGTATGATGAATGTCGGGTGAATTCTTCAAGGGAGAACCAGACCAAATACGATAAGTTGAGAGGGGATGTGAAGATGAAAATAAGATTGGCAAAGCGAGAATATGAGAGTAGAATGGCTGTTAACATAAAAGGGAACCCCAAAATCTTCATGTAAACAGTAAGTGGGTAGTAAGAGGCGGGGTGGGCCTATTAGGGACAAAGAAGGTGATATATGTTTAGAGGTGCAGGGCAAGGCTCGAATACTCAATGAGTACTTTGTATTGGTGTTCATTAAGGAGGTGGATGCTGACAAAATATCGGTAGAAGTGGAAAAGGTAGAAGCAATGGAAGGGGTGAAAATTGATAGACAGGATGTACTAGAAAGGCTGGGTATGCTTAGAGTGACCTGGTAGAGTGGCGTAAGTCGCCTGGTCCAGCTAGCTTGCATCCCAGGTTGCTAAGGGAATTGGGGGAGGAGTTAGCAGAAGGGCTTGCCATAATTTTCCAATCTTCCCTAGATGCAGGGAAGGTGCCTGAGGATTGGAAAGTGGCAAATGTGACACCATTGTTCAAGAAAGGGTGCAAGGACAATCCTAATAACTACAGGCTGGTCATTTTATCATCAGTGGTGGGTAAAGTTTTAGATAGAATAATCAAGGAAAAAATTAATGGGCACTTGGAGAGGTTTAAGCTAATTAAGGAGAGCCAACAAGGATTTGTAAAAGGCAGATTGTGTTTGACTAATCTAATTGAATTTTTTGATGAAGTAACAGGGAGGATTGATGAAGGGAATGCAATGGATGTTGTCTACATGGATTTTCAGAAGGCATTTGACAAAGTAGCACATAGAAGGCTGGTTAACAAAATTGATGCTCATGGAATAGGTGGGTCAGTGTCAGCTTGGATAAGGAATTGGCTTAAGGACAGAAAACAGCGAGTTGTGGTAAATGGCTGTTTTTCAGATTAGAGGATGGTAGACAGTGGTGTTCCCCAAGGGTCAGTGCTGGGGCCACTGCTGTTTTTGATATGTATAAATGACCTGGATATTGGAATACAGAGTAGAATTTCTAAATTTGCTGATGACATCAAACTTGGGGGTGTGGCAAACAGTGATGATATCAATCGACTGCAACAGGACATAGATAGGTTAGCAGAATGGGCAGACAAGTGGCAGATGGAATTTAATAGAGAAGTGTGAGGTGATGCATTTTGGCAGAAGGAACAGGGAGAGGCAATATACACTTAATGGCACAGTTTTAAAGTGTGTGCAGGGACAGAGGGACCTGGGAGTTAATGTGCATAGGTCCCTGAAGGTGGTGGGATATATTGAGAGAGTGGTTAGCAAAGCATATGGGATCTTGGGCTTCATAAATAGAGGTATTGAGTACAAAAGTAGAGAAGTTATGCTGAACCTTTGTAAAGTGCTGGTTAGGCCATAACTGGAGTATTGCGTCCAGTTCTGGTCACCACACTTTAGGAAGGATGTGAGGGTGCAGAGGAGATTTACCAGAATGGTTCTGGGGATGGGGGATCTTAGCTACAAGGACAGGTTGGAGAAGCTGGATTTGTTTCCATTAGAGCAAAGGAGGTTGAGGGGTGATTTGATAGAGGTATACAAGATTATGACGGGTTTGGATAGGCTAGACAGGGAAAGGCTGTTCCCACTAGTTGATGGTACAAGGACCAGGGGACACAGATTTAAGGTTTTGGGCAAGAGATACAGGGGGGATGTGAGGAAAAACTATTTTACGCAGCGAGTGGTGAGGACCTGGAACTCGCTGCTGACGGAAGTGGTGGAAGCGAGGAGACACAATGTTTTCAAGGGGAGACTGGATAGGCGCTTGAGGGAAATAAACTTGCAGGGCTATGGGGATAGAGCGGGAGAACGGGACTGACTGGATTGCTCTACAGAGAGCTGGCACGGACTCGATGGGCCGAATGGCCCCCTTCTGTGCCGCTCTGACTCTGACAACTTCTCAAGCTTTTCCACAATGCTAAGATCAAGCCGAGGCTGATGGAGTGAAATTTGTCTCTCTAATTTGAAAATTGCTTGGGGTGGTCTTTATACTGGCCAGGATCTACTGCATAAATTGTGAATCATTCGTAGGTGCTGGTGTGGCAACCCAAGAAACTTACACCAGTGCATAGAGTGGTGGCTAGAACAGTTGAATAAAGAAACTGTTTCTGGTATATAGGAGTACACGATACTGATCATTTTGAACCTATCTTCTGTCTGTTTGCTTAAAAAAATAAAATAAAATAAAATCTATGCTAGGTCATTTGAGTTTTTAGAAGGAAACAGCGGTTTCCAAGAAATGTGTGGGAATAAAGGGTCAATTTTTTTGAAAGGACAAACTAACTTTCTGGCAGCTAATACTAGTACACTAGACTAAAAGATATGGAGAGTGTGGCTTGACTAGTGAATCTACAGGCATACTCTAACATAATCTTATTTAGCTAATTCTTCTAGATGTAATAATGCATTTATCCAGTCACAGTAGATTTTACCTGGTCCTGATGACTGTACAGTGTTAATTTGTTGCCCTGCTAATGGATTGTTTCCCTTTTCACAGACAAAGTATGACTTTACTTCCTGTATGGGTGTGATGCTAGTGTCTGTGGTCGTGCTGTTTTTCTTTGGAATTCTGTGCATTTTTATCCAGAACCGGATTCTCCAGATTGTGTATGCATCTGTTGGTGCACTGATCTTCACAGTGGTAAGTGTGAATGCTTCTTTAAAAAAAAAAGTAGTTTCATTATATGAGTAAATGATGATGCTCCCCCTGATCCTTTCAAAGCTAATAAACAAACTACTCTCTCAAAGCTGGTTGCACCTTTCAGAGCACAGTCCCAGGTTTTATGGGTGTCTTCTATTTTTGTTACAGCCTTTAACTTTCTAAGGATCAAAGTCTTGCCAGTTGGCTTTAAGAAGTGTTCTTACCCATGTTGACCATATTTTAGAATGATTTGCTTGAATTAAGAGCCTCTGTCTCACCGTACTGGAATACGTAGTCAGTAAAAGTTGCCCTTTTTTGTGTTTCTGTACTGTGACATAAAGTAGTGTGACACTGGTTCACACCTCAATTTACATAGTGAGTTCTTGATTCCTAGTGTCAGGTTGGAGGATAAAAAAAAGGAATGGATTTGCATTTATATAGCGCCCTTCCTGATCTCAGGACGTCCCAAAGTGTATTACAGCCAATGACATGCTTCGAAATGTAGTCACTGTTGTAATGTAGGAAACGTGCAGCCAATTTGCACACCGCAAGCTCCCACAAACAATAACTTGTATTTATATAGCGCCTTTAACGTAGTAAAATGTCCCAAGGCGCTTCACAGGAGTATTATAAGACAAAACTTTGACACCGAGCCACATAAGGAGAAATTAGGACAGATGATGGTCAAAGAGTAGGTTTTAAGGAGCATCTTAAAGGAAGAAAGAGGTGGAGAGATTGAGGGAGGAAATTCCAGAGCTTAGGGCCTAGGCAACTGAAGGCACAGCCACCAATGGTTGAGCGATTTATAATCAGGGATGCTCAAGAGGGCAGAATTAGAGGAGTGTAGCTATCTCGGGGTGGGGGGGTTGTGGGGCAGAAGGAGATTACAGAGATAGGGAGGGGCGAGGCCATGGAGGGATTTGAAAGCAAGGATAACAATTTTGAAATCGAGGCGTTTCTTAACCAGGAGCCAATGTAGGTCAGCGAGCACAGGGGTGATGAGTGAACGGGACTTGGTGCGAGTTAGGACACGGGCAGCCGAGTTTTTGATGACCTCAAAAGTTTACATGGGGTAAAACATGGGAGGCCAGCCAGGAGTGTGTTGGAATAGTCAAGTCTAGAGGTAACAAAGGTATGGATGAGGGTTTCAGCAGCAGATAAGCTGAGGCAAGGGCGGAGATGGGCGATTTATGGAGGTGGAAATAGGCGGTCTTGGTTATGCCGTGGATGTGTGGTTGAAAGCTCATTTCAGGGTCAAATATGACACCAAGGTTGAGAACAGTGTGGTTCAGCCTCAGACAGATGCTAGGCAGAGGAATGGAGTCAGTGGCTAGGGAACGGAGTTTGTGGCAGGAACTGAAAACAATGGCTTTGGTCTTCCCAATATTTAATTGGAGAAAATTTCTGCTCATCCAGTACTGGATGTCGGACAAGCTGTCTGACAATTTAGAGACCGTGGAGGGATTGAGCAAGGTGGTGAGGCAGAGCTGGGTGTCATCAGCGCACATATGGAAACTGACGCTGTGTTTTCAGATGATGTTGCCAAGGGGCAGCATGTAGATGAGAAGTAGGAGGTGGCTAAGGATACATCCTTGGGGGACACCAGAGGTAACGATGCAGGAGCGGGAAGAGAAGCCATTGCAGGTGATTCTCTGGCTACGATTCGATAGACAAGAATGGAACCAGGCGAGTGCAGTCCCACCCAGCTGGACGACGGTGGAGAGGCGTTGGAGGAGGATGGAATGGTCAACCGTGTCGAAGGCTGCAGACAAGTCGAGAAGGACGAGGAGGGATAGTTTACCTATGTCACAGTCACAAAGGATGTCACTTATGACTTTGAGAGCCGTTTCGGTACTGTGGCAGGGGCGGAAACCTGATTGGAGGGATTCAAACATGGCGTTCCGGGAAAGATGGGCACGGATTTGGGAGTCAACGACACATTCAAGGACTTTGGAGTGGAAAGGGAGGTTGGCGATGGGGCGGTGGTTTGCAAGGACAGAGGGGTCAAGGGCTGGCTTTTGAGGAGAAGGGTGATGACGGCAGATTTGAAGGAAACAGTAACAAGGCAGATAATCTGTTTTATTGATGTTGGTTGAGGGATCAATATTGGCCAGCAAACCAGGGATAACTCCCCTGCTCTTCAAAAAAGTGTCGTGGGAACTTTTACGTCCACATGTTTAACGTCTCATCTGAAAGACGGCACCTCCGACAGTGCAGCATTCCCTCAGTACTGCACTGGAGTATCAGTCTAGATTAGTTCAGGCGTTCATGTCTCTGGAGTGCGACTTGAACCCACAACCTTCTGACTCGACGGCAAGAATGATACCACTGAGCCAAGACTGGCACCTTTTGCAAGAAGGGATGAAAACATTATTTTTTAAATTTGTCTTTTTTTGTCTATTGATAAAACAATTAATCCCATGTTTCAGGATTTGATCCACTTTTTCTATCATTTTTCCTGTCTCTGGATTCACTCATTGGTTTTAGTAATCATTACAGGATTTGGCTAAAGGAAGTGCAAAAATATGTCCGTTGGAGGGGTATGTCTGGTGTCAGTGAAGTGCAGAGAGTGCACTATTCCAGTACTGAAACCCTACCTACAGTACACTCCCTTCAAAAGGTGGAAAACATTGGAGGTTGTTAGACTATATTTAAAAGGTTCACTTTATTTCTGATTTTGGTTCTAGACCTTCAATGGAACTCTTCGTCCCAAGTTCAGGATTTATTTTTAAAATGTAGATCCCCCAGTAATATATTTCGTATGTTAAAACATGTACAAAATATTTACTGTATAAGAAATTCTACAAAGATGATTCATTTAGCATAAAATTCATGTAATGAGACCCTATGTGTAGTAAAGTTCAACATGTAACGAGCTATGTCTGCAAACTGACCAGAGTGGTAGTTAGCAAATCTCGGAGGCACCAGAAGATAGTCCACCTTGTCTGTAACTCAGCTTTCTTGTCCCAGGGTGCACACTCAGCTTGGCTGCTAACTTCCCCTCTATTTAAGGCTTAAAACTACAGTCTGAGACTTTTGATACACCAGCTTTATTCCAAAGGAAAGTTATAGAAAACATTCTTAAACTGGGTAAACCAATGAGATGACAAAGTCTAATTGAGGGAGTGAATCTTTTCTTATCAGCCTTCTAAGTTTGTTTTCATAGCTAACAATTCTGCAGTATATCCTTTTCCTATAATTAAATGTTGGGCTATTGAAACTATAAACTCTTAAACCAATAGCTAAACCATATGGTTTCCCAATTAATTCTACAGCAACGCAATATTTATGGATGTACGCAATACATTTCTTCCTGCGAGTTTATCACATCACCTTGACATGATGGCACCGAGCTATCATAAGGATGTCACACTTGTGAAGCTGGGAGAATTGATAGACTGGGAGCAGCCACGTTGTCTCACAGCACTTCGGATCTAGATGTTCCAAAGCCCTTGTATGTTTCCATCAGAGAATTGTTAGCACAAATAATGGTCATTAAACAGCTGGTGTTATGAGGGTAAACTTCAATTCAAAATTTCAGTAGTTTACATGATGTATTAATTCAAAATCTAATGGCCTCTGTGTTAGACAGGCCTGTATATAATACAGAGCAGACTCGTCCTGTTCCTAAAATTTCACGTTAAAATCTCACTTGCTGACGAGGTCCACTAGGGTTCAAGAATGGAGAATTTTTGTAAGTTTCCTTTCCACAGAATTTTGAAAAATTGCAGCCAAGTCTGCTATTTCTTCCCTATGGATTCCAGTGATTCTTGTCTACCATAAGTTTGTCATTTCTTTAGTACTGTCTCTTTGAATATTAACTTCCACTGTACTATACCCATCTCTAGTATTGCAATCTTCAGTGAAAACCGAGACAAAAGATTTATTTCTGCGATTCCCTCGTACTTAACTGCAAGCTTGCCTCCTTCATGTCTTAGAAGCCCTATCCTACCTTACTACTAACCCTATCTTAATACTAATGTGCCTATAGAAACCCTTTTTTTATTTCCCTTTCTCTCTCTCTCCCCTCTTTTCCCCCCCCCCCCCCCCCCCCCCAAACACTTGCTGATTTTCTCTCGCACTCCATGTGAGTAGGAGAGAAAATTTTCATTTAGCGCATGAAGACTGGTTAGAATAAATGTTGCTGAGTCCAGCAAAGTCTAGCACAATGAAAAGGGATTGGGAAATAGTAAATCCTATTTTGAACAAACACCATCTTCAGCTAAAGTGTGTATGCAAGTCAGTGAGCCAGTCAGTCTGGGGCGTTCAACAGAAATTTGCATTGACTAATTTTACAGAATAGATAATATACATTTAAAGGTGAGCTGTCCAATCTAACTGTGTGCTCTTACTCTTCTGCAGTTTTTGGCCATTGACACACAGATGATCCTGGGGAACAAACAGATGGTTATCAGTCCGGAGGAATACATTTTTGCAGCACTCAACCTTTATACCGATATCATCAATATCTTTATGTTCATCATGACCATCGTTGGGAATACCAGAGAGTGAGATGTCAGCAGACAAGGAAGAAATGTGTTCCTAGTGCAGTGAAGAACTAACCTGAAGCCATCTTTCCTTTGTTGTGTAGTCTAGGTTAAGGAATATTCCTTTTGACTGGTACAGTTGTAATGCCACTCCTGTGAATAAGCATGTTTGCATGGATGGGCAAATGTGAATGTAACAGCTTCACTGTGGCCATCAGTGCATTCAATCTCAGTTACTTCTTGCATCAGGTTTATCTAGACATTTGATATTTGCTTCCACTGATATAGTCCAGTGTGTTTAAGGATTCACCTTTCCAAATCAAAGGTTGGAAGATTAATTACAAATAGTTCATTTTAAAAATAATTGGAAATTTCTTTCTGGAAGAGTGAGATTGACACTACACTGCAAAACGCCACTTGTTCACTTTATTGTGGTAATTATAAATTGAGGCATTTTGCTTCTGAGTTTAAACCAACTCCAAAAAAAAAAAAAAAAAAAAATCCCTGTGCCTGTAAACATGCTAAATTCTAGTTCTGAGTCTGTATAATCTAAAGTGAGCCTCAACTTGCATGCATACAGTTTGCAAATCAGTGAAACTAAATTAACTTTCTAAATGTGAAACCTGTAAAATTGTGAATTATGGCACTTGATTTGATTTAGGGAAAATTGTAGCTTTAATGTACCAATCTTGTTGACCTATGCAGGCCATAAAAAATTTAAACTGGGGGTTGGGAGTGGTGGTAAGGAGAGGAAGCCACAGTTGTTTTGAATGACTATGGCAAAGATGTGTCTAAATCCAGTAGTTATAGTGGCTTCTTGGGAAACTAATTTAATAAAAATGCTGGAAACCAGCCTTTATCCTTGAATGAACCCAACACTTGGTTACTGAAATTTGTTAAGAGTAAAGAATTGGTCTTTTTCAAATGCAAACGAATTATTTTTACCAATGTGCAGAGCTTTGGATTTGCTTCCAAAACCACAAGTTGGAATTCAGCCCAAGTGAAGGAAGGTCCATCAGCGGCTTATTTCTGTTTGATTAGTTACATGAAACTGCCTCTTTGGTTGGCTGCCATGGGAATGTGTTCAGTCGAAGCTGTACTGTTGGGGAAAGTGTTGAGAGCTCCCGAGTGTTGCTGCTTAGTTGCGCTGTAACTGACGGATTGCATTGCATCTTCACAATGTTTTTAACCTTTTATGGATTTATGACACATGGCACGAATGAGGAAATTTATGATCCGATTTTCCCGCTGTAGTACTTATCAGGTACATTGGATTAAAGAGTGCAGGCTTTTCAGAGTGCATATTACAAACACCTTAATTCCTGAATGTTTTGCAACTTTTAGTTCAACAGACTTAGAAATCCTAACATTTATTAGATTATTTTAAAATATTTTTGTTAGTCTTTAGTGCTCTCGTCAATAAATAGGTTTCATGTTCCAACACTTAAGACCTCAGCTTAAGCTATTGTCCTACCCGTTCCCCATTTATAAACAAGTTTAGACCATCAGAAGCTGACAAAGAAATGAGGCTTTGTTAATTATATTTGGGGTTGGTGGAACAAGAAGGGGAACCCTGCATAGGACAACAAATGTTATGTTTTGTGATGCACCTAACTCCTCCACTGAAACTTATCATGTAGGATTAACTGTAATGTACATTTTTGTATCCACTATAACTGCATTAATGTTGGGACCATGCATCAGTAATGACATCATTGAAGAATTCAGATTTGCATGTACATAAGTGGGAGAGTGTCTGTAAATAGAATGCTTTAAAAAGCGTGAGGTAATCAAGGATGTGATTTGTTTAAAATTGAGTGCTATGAAGGAGGCTGGCCCAAACAATTCACATTTTAAGGAAATAGTTT
Organism: Somniosus microcephalus; assembly: GCF_052327205.1. Taxonomy (NCBI): domain Eukaryota; kingdom Metazoa; phylum Chordata; class Chondrichthyes; order Squaliformes; family Somniosidae; genus Somniosus; species Somniosus microcephalus. The sequence goes on along the minus strand of NC_140991.1, from coordinate 14,695,560 downwards.
ACTTTATTATTGTCAAATGAAAGTGAGAAAAATGTATTGTGTTTAAATTTCTAAAATGTTTTTGACTGTGAACCCAGAACTTGTACAGCTGTTCAAAAATGCATGAGTAAAATTAGTTTTGAGTAATGGTGTTTGGAGAAGTCTGCTGTAGTACTTGAACAGGTTGAACGTTAGATATTTCTTTCTAATGTTTAGGTATTTCTAATGTGCAGTATAAACCATTTATGGAAATTTGCAGAAAACCTAAGTATATTTTAATTTTGAGCAGTTATCAAACTGCAAGGTATTTTATCTTGACACGATGAAAATGAAGAACCTGCCTCCAGACAAATTTATTTTAATGCTTTAATTTTGAAAAAAATAGCACTTAAAAAAAAAACTATATTCAAAGGACTAAACCTGGAATGCAAATTGTAAGACTTTTAAGATTAAATTGTCCACCCTTTGTCTCATCAATGCTGACCTGAAGGTTCACCAACATTTTCAAGCCACCATTTTGGAATTAGCTTGCCCCACTGCCTCAGCTTCCTGTCATGACTTAAATGTAAACTATAGAGCACTGTAGTTTTATAATCAAGGTGGTGGAAAATACTGCAAATACACAATGGCTTCAGTTAAGGCCATGGGCCAAATTTAGCGCACCGTGCTTATTTTTAAATAGAATTTTACACCACAGAAACAGGCCACTCAGCCAACAAGTCTGTGCCGGTGTTTATGCCCCACACAAGCCTCCTCCCACCTTTATCTCATCTGATCAACAGATCCTTTTTTTCCAAAAGGATGGGATGAGAAAAAATGTAGCTCATTGAGACAATGTGCATTTTCTTGTACTCACCCTAACTGCCTCTAGGTTAGGCAAATGTCAAGAAACAAACCATCTGAAATTAAATGCTGACCAAGTTCAAATTAAAATGACATTTTTTGTTCATTTTTACCCATCCCAAAAATCCATTTGCTTTCTATATTGTGATTTAGTCTGCATTTGTGAACTTCTGTTGATGTAGCACTGCTAGAGTTGGTGTGATTATAATCCTGCTTGTCCTTATCCTTTCCTGTGGAACTGTGCATTTGACCTGTCACATGTAAATGCTAGAGATGATGTAGATTGGTACTGGGAATCCAACAATCTCTCATTTACAGTACTGTTATAATTCTCATACAACAAAATCCCGAAGGTTTTTTTTTAGGTGTAGTGAGTTATAACATTTTCCTTGACCTCTGGGTCCTTGGCTCCAATTCAACCGGGAAAGATGGAATAAGTGTCTCACCTCTTCTGGCTGTAAGAATTTTGGGTGAAATCTTTGGGCAATCTCAACTTAGTTCCGCGTGGACCTGTGAAAACTATTTTGGTACCAAGTAGGCAATCTCACTCCAGCAACAAGGATGTTTGGTGGAGTGAAGGAAAGTATGATACTGATATGACAAAAGATGCTCTTGCAAGGTTTGGGATGAGTCGCATTATTGAGGCAGAGTGGGGGAGCTTTACTCTGTGTATAACTTGTGTTTTACTTTACCTAGCAAAAAATAATGCTGACATTTATTACCCAAATGGGAAAGTGTTCTACTTGTGTGCCCCTCGAGACTACCATGCAAAGCGCAAACATTTACCAGAACAGTTTCCAAAAAACAATTCTGCGATACAGAATTTAAGGGAATTTTGATTGAAATTTACATGATCATCTCGATTCTTTAATCTGTTCGTGTGCGTCTAATTTCATAATGTCTGTGAGATGATACATTCCAGATGTGTTGAGCAATTTCAGCAACACATAGATATAATCTTTCATTTGTTTGAAACTGATTCTCATCTACAATACTTCATTTAATCCAGATTGGCTGCAAAATTGGGAATTTGATCTCTGCATTCTTAGTATATTGAATTAAGTAATCATATACATGAGTGCTATTTTCTCAAATATTTGGCTTGTATCTTTAAAAGCAAGACAGCAGAACTCTTGTACAACTTTTAGCAAACATTTTCAGATTCTCTGGACTTTGTTTATATTCCTCATTTCAGTTTTGCAGTTTTCAATTAAACAGATGGTCCCTCGATGTACTGTATTATAGTATTTATATAAGATTGAGTATTTATTACCACAAATCTTTTGTGCATGACCTTTAAACCTGTTTGATGCAATATTTGGGATTCTTTTAAAATGCCTTTTTGAAACAGGCTAAGATTTAGTCAGATTTCTTCTGAAATAAACTTGGTACTGTTGAATGCTTATTTTTTTTTATCCTTAAGCAACTGAAGTTGTAGCACCCATCTTTTCTATAATGTGTTCTCTTCCATTTAGACTGGTGGGTAGGAGAGTGAGCTTTGGATTTATTCTCAGTTTGACACAAGCTCTTCACCTAGGGAAAAGTTGAGTATAGTGTTCCATCATGTATTAAATTGGCCACTAACTGTCCAGTTTTCTAAGCTCAGTATTTACTGTTACCAAAAATAGATGTCTAGCTGATGAAACTCAATGCGGCTGCCAGAGGTCTATAGTAAAGTGCACTTTTGACTTCAGATATGTTCTGTATTGCTATATTAACTTATACACCGTTGCAGTAACTAAATGAATAAAGTTTTCACGCACTATAGCAGTTTCATCCTTTGAAAACTAGAGGTTCTGAACTAACTGTTGAAATTCTCCATTTTTGAACGTTGGGTTCTGCAGTGATCTCCTGGACTAGTTTCAATCGCCTAGATGGGTCGGAGAGGAATTGCCCAGATTTTTTTTTTCCCCCAAATTGGCCTGGGTTTTTAGCTTTTTTTGCCTCTCCCAGGAGATCACATGGTTTCAGGTGGGGTGGAGTTGTAAATGTTGTGATACACAAGGTATCGCAATTGTGGGGGACAGGCTCGATGGACCCAGATGGTCTTTACCTGTCCGTCATCATTCATTTGTTCGTTTGTAGTTCAGTTTTGAATAATGCTAGCTTTGCAGGCAGAGGAAAAACTGAATCTGGCATGCACAAAGTTGATTAAACGTCTGTAGTTATTAATTCACCTATCAAGCCACTGTGATTTCCTTTTATAAGAAAAAAAACTTGGAATACAATAGTTCCTAGATTAGTCCTTGCTACCCTTTCAGCTCTGCCGTACCCACCTGATGGCATTAAAATTTCAAAATCTAAGTCATCTTGCAACTTGCTTACTTGATGTAACAAGTTTTTATTTGAGGGTGAGATTTTTATTTGAAAATAGGTTCTCCGCATGAAGGTTTAACTGAATTTAAGGAATTCGCTCGCAAAAGTAAGAGAAGGAATATTTATATAGAAGGACATGAAATTGACAGGCAGGAAAAGACCAGCTGGCACATCAAGCCTGTCCCACACTATGATGGCGGACCATCATGATTAAACACTTCTTCCCTGCCACCCACCCCCATAGCCATGTAATTTCTTGGGAGAGGCAACAACCCAGGGTCAGTAAGGGGAAAAATACTCCGGAAAATTCCTCTCCGACCCTCCCTCTGGTGATCGCAACCAGTCCAGGACATTGCATGGACCAAGTGTTTTTTATAAAGACATTCACCTATAAAAGGGTGATCTCTGCCCGAGTCAAGAACCGGTCCAACTCCCTCCTGAAGGTGTACAGAGAATCAGCACACATCATTCCGGTCTGTCAATGTATTCTAGAGGCTAGGTGCTCTCGGAAAAAGCTAGTGTTCCAAAAGTGAGTCGTCAAATCTGAAACATGAAAATTTGTTTAAAAAATGAAAGTAGTGAATAAAACACACAAAATCAGACTTGTGTATGAGAGGAGGGAGTTAAATGTGAGTAAGTCTCAATAAATGAATTCCAAAGCAGGATTTTGTGCCCATTTAATAATTTAAAAAAATGATTGAAAGATTGAAAATCTTGCAAGAGAATTGGAAGCTGCTTAAGACTGCATTAGGTACAGAGTTGAAAGGCTATGCTGTGGGAAACTTTTAAGAGGTATAGAGAAATGGATTGCTGGGTGGATGAAGTGGTGGTATACTTTAAGTTTATTCTTCAGTGATGAAAAATGACAACTATAGTTGGGTCCTGACCTGACTAGAGGGCAGTGGTGTAATATGACTTGGAGAAGGTAGTCTTGCACCACTTGGGTTTGATACTGCAATTTTTCCCCTATATCAATTAGGGAAAAATTAGAATCTTCCAGCACAGGAGGAGGCCCATCGTGCCTGTGCCGGCTCTTTGAAAGAGCTGTCCCATTAGCCCCACTCCCCCCTGCTCTTTCCCCAGAGCCCTGCCATTTTCATTCCTTCAAATATTTATCCAATTCCTTTTTGAAAGTTACTATTGAATCTCTTCCACTACCCTTTCAGGCAGTGCATTCCAGTTCATAACTTGCCATGTTTAATAAAAATAAAAGTTCTCATCTCCTTTCTGGTTCTTTTGTTAATTACCTTAAATCTGCGTCCTCTGGATTCCAGCCCTGCAGCCACTGGAAAGTTTCCCCATATTCTATCAAAGCCATTCATGATTTTGAACGCCTCCATTAAGTCTCCCCTTAACCTCTGCTCTAAGGAGAACAATCTTAACTTCTCTATGTAACTGAAGTTACTCATCACTGGTACAATTCTAATAAATCTCCTTTTCACCCTCTCCAAGGCCTGAACATCCTTCTCAATGTGGTGCCCAGAAGTAGAATCATAGAATGATTACAGCACAGAAGGAGGCCATTCAGCCTGTCGAGTCTGTGCCGGCTCTCTGCAAAAGCACTTCAGCTAGTTCCACTTTCCCCGCTAGTTCCCTGTAGCCCTGCAAATTATTCCCTTCCGGTACTTATCCAATTCCCTTTTGAAAGCCATGATTGAATCTGCCTCCAGCACCCTTTCAGGCAGTGCATTCCAGATTCTAACCACTCGCTGCATAAAAAAGGTTTTCCTCATGTCGTCTTTTTGGTTTTTCTGCCAAGCACCTTAATTCTGTCTCCTCTGGTTCTAGACCGTTCTGCCAATGGAAAGTTTCTCTCTATCTACTCTGTCCAGACGCCTCATGATTTTGAACACCTCTATCAAATCTCCTCTCAACCTTCTCTGCTCTAAGAACAACCCCAGCTTCTCCAGTTTAACCACGTAACTGAAGTCCCTCATCCCTGGAACCATTCTTGTAAATCTGTTCTGCACCCTCTCTTAAGGCTATCACATATTTCCTAAAGTGTGGTGCCCAGAATTGGACATAATATTCCAGTTGAGGTCAAACCAGTGTTTTATAAAGATTCATCATAACTTCCTTGCTTTTGTACTCTGTGCCTCTATTTATGAAGCCCAGGATCCTGTATGCTTTTTTTAACTGCTTTCTCAACCTGCCATGTCACCTTCAACGATTTGTGCACCTATACCCCCAGGGGGGTCTCTTCCTGCACACACTTTAGAATTGTACCCTTTAGTTTAAATTGTGCCTCCTCATTCTGCCTACCAAAATGTATCACTTTGCACTTTTCTGCGTTAAATTTCATCTGCCACGTGCCCACCCATTCTACCAGCCTGTCTATGTTCTCTTAAAGTTTATCACTATCCTCACAGTTCACTATACTTCCAAGTTTTGTGTCATCTGCAAATTTTTGAAATTGTGCCCTGTACACCCAAGTCCAAGTCATTAATATATGTCAAGAAAAGCAGTGGTCCTAATACCGACCCCTGGGGAACACCACTGTACCTTCCTTCAGTCTGGAAAACGACCATTCACCACTACTCTCTCTTTCCTGTCACTTAGCCAATTTCGTATCCATGCTGCCATTGTCCCTTTTATTCTATGGGCTTCCAATTTGCTGGCAAGCCTATTAATGTGGCATTTTATCAAATGCTTTTTGGAAATCCATGTACACCGCACAAACCGCATTGCCCTCATCAACCCTATCTGTTACCTCTTTTTAAAAAAAACTCAATGAAGTTAAACACGATTTGCCTTTAACAAATCTGTGCTGGCTTTCCTCAATTAATCCACACTTGTCCAAGTGACTTAATTTTGTCCCGGATTATCATTTCTAAAAGCTTCCCCAATACCGAGGTTAAACTCACTGGCCTGCAGTTGCTGGGTTTATCCTTGCACCCTTTATTGAACAAGGGTGTAACATTTGCAATTCTCCAGTCCTCTGGCACCACTCCTGTATCTAAGGAGGATTGGAAGATTATGGCCAGTACCTCTGTGATTTCCACCTTTTACTTCCCTCAGCGTTCTAGGATGCATCCCATCCGGTCCTGGTGATTTATCTACTTTTAAGTACAGCCACCCTTTCTAGTATCTCTTCATTCAATTTTTTATCCCATCAAGTATCGCGACTACCTCCTCTTTCACTATGACTTTGGCAGCATCTTTATTGGTAAAGACAAATGCAAAGTACTCATTTAGATTGTTTCTTAACTCTAACCGAATAGATTCTGTCCTTGACCTCTCGAGGACATCTTCTCTCCCCAGCATTATTATTCTTAATCAATACTGCCACCCCACCTACTTTCCTTCTGTATCTTTCCTGAACACCTTATATCCAGGAATATTTAAGACCCAATCCTGTCCTTTTTTGAGCCAAGACTCAGTTATCGCCGCAACATTGCCATAATTTTCCAATCTTCCCTAGATGCGGGGGAAGTGCCTGAGGATTGGAAAGTGGCAAATGTGACACCATTGTTCAAGAACAATCCTAGTAACTACAGTTTAACATCAGTGGTGGGTAAAGTTTTAGAAACAATAATCGAGCAAAAAATTAACGGGCACTTGGAGAGCCTAATTAAGGAGAGCCAACACAGACTTGTGAAAGGAAGATCGTGTTTGACTAATTGAATTTTTTGATGAAGTACCAGAGAAGGTTGATGAAGGGAACGCAATGGATGTTGTCTACATGGGTTTTCCGAAGGTGTTTGACAAAGTAGCACATAGAAGGCTGGTTAACAAAATTGATGCTCATGGAATAGGTGGGTCAGTGGCAGCTTGGATAAGGAATTGGCTTAAGGACAGAAAACAGCGAGTAAATGGCTGTTTTTCAGATTAGAGGATGGTAGACAGTGGTGTTCCCCAAGGGTCAGTGCTGGGGCCACTGCTTTTTTTGATATGTATAAATGACCTGGATATTGGAATACAGAGTAGAATTTCTAAATTTGCCAATGACATCAAACTTGGGGGTGTGGCAAACAGTGATGATACCAATCGACTGCAGCAGGACATAGAAAGGCTAGCAGAATGGGCAGACAAGTGGCAGATGGAATTTAATACAGATAAGTGTGAGGTGATGCATTTTGGCAGAAGGAACAGGGAGAGGCAATATACACTTAATGGCACAGTTTTAAAGAGTGTGCAGGGACAGAGGGACCTGGGAGTTAATGTGCACAGGTCCCTGAAGGTGGCAGGACATATTGAGAGAGTGGTTAGCAAAGCATATGGGATCTTGGGCTTCATAAATAGAGGTATTGAGTACAAAAGTAGAGAAGTTATGCTGAACCTTTATAAAGTACTGGTTAGGCCACAACTGGAGTATTGCGTCCAGTTCTGGTCACCACACTTTAGGAAGGATGTGAAGGCACTTGAGAGGGTGCAGAGGAGATTTACCAAAATGGTTCCGGGGATGGGGGATTTTAGCCACAAGAACAGGTTGGAGAAGCTGGATTTGTTTTCACTGGAGCAAAGGAGGTCGAGGGGTGATTTGATAGAGGTGTACAAGATTATGACGGATTTGGATAGGCTAGACGGGGAAAGGCTGTTCCCACTGGTTGATAGTACAAGGACTAGGGGACACAGATTTAAGGTTTTGGGCAAGAGATACAGGGGGGACGTGAGGAAAAACTTTTTTACGCAGCCAGTGATGAAGACCTGGAATTCGCTGCCGACGGAAGTGGTGGAAGCGGAGGCACTCAATGTTTTCGAGGGGAGACTGGATAGGCACTTGAGGCAAATAAACTTGCAGGGCTACAGGGCTAGAGCGGGGGAATGGGACTGATTGATTGGATTGCTCGGCAGAGAACCAGCATGGACTCGATGGGCCGAATGGCGGCCTCTTGTGCCTCTATGACATCATATTCCCATGTGGCTATTTGCGCCAGCGGCTCACCAACCTTATTTACCACGCTTCGTGCATTTACACACATGCACTGTAAACCTATCTTAGACCTTGTATTCTCTCTTGGTCTGACCGCACCTAATACTGTACTATTTCTTACTCTAGTGCTATCTGTCTTTCCCAATCCTTTGTGCACCTTATTTCTCCTTTCTAATGCTGTATCCTGGTGCCCATCCCCCTGCCCAATTACTTAAAACCCTGTGAGGACATTGGTCCCAGCTCTGTTGAGGTTCAACCAGTCAATCCTGTGCATGTTCCACCTTCCCCAGAACCAGTCCCAATGCCCCATGAATATAAAGCCCTCCCTCCTGCACCATCTCTCCAGCCACGCATTCATCTGGTCTATCCTCCTATTTCTATACTCAGCTCATGGCACGGGGAGTAATCTGGAGATTATAACCTTTGTGGTCCTGCTTTTTAATCTCTTTCCTAGCTCCCTAAAATCTGCTTGCAGGACCTCATCCCTCTTTCTACCTATGTCGTTGATACCGATATGGACCATGATTCTCTGGCTGTTCACCCTCCTCCCTCGGAATGTTCTGCAGTCGCTCAGTGATGTCCTTGGCCCTGGCACCAGGGAGGCAACATACCACCCTGGAATCACATCTGTGACTATCTGTTCCCCTAGCTATCGAATCACTTATTACTATTGCTTTCCCAATCATCTTCCTCTTTCCCCCACCAACCCCCCCCCCCCCCCCAACCCTGTACAGCCGAGCCACCTGTGGTGCTGTGGACTTGGCTCTGGCTGTATTCCCCAGAGGAACCATCGCCCTCAGCAGTATTCAGTATACCGGTTAGAGAGTGAGATGCACTCGGGATTCCTGCACTACCTGCCTGGTCCTCCTTGTCTGTCTGAGGCTCTTGGCTTGGATCTACCTTTATCCCCAGCTGCTCCTCTCACTATCCCGCAAGTCCGCTCTTGGGCCTATTAACTTTGAGTCCTTGGGTTCTGTGGCTCTAATCCTCCTTTTCAGTTGGATGTCTCAACCGCCTTCCTCCTCTCCACCCATTCCCCCTCTGCCTGACTGACCAAATCCATAGACCACTTTCTGAAACGTGCTATCCACGTAGCTCTCAGCCTCGCGGATGCACTGCAGTGACACCAGCCGCTGCTTAAGCTCCAGAGCTCGAGCTTCTCCAGCTGACGACACTTCCTGCACATGTGGTTGTCCAGAACACGGGAGGCATCCTAGAGTTCCCACGTGGCACAAGTGCATTCCACGAGACTGATGTGCCCTGCCATGCCTCTATTTAATTGATCCATTAACTAACTGAACAGAAATAAACTCAAGACTTAAAAAAAAAATCACCAGTTACCAATCAGCTCCTTCGCTCGTGCTGACGATACTTTAGGTTTTATTTTACCTCGCTCCCTGATGCTCACGCTCCCTCTGGGCTCTTGGCTTGGATCTACCTTTATCTCCGGCTGTTCCTCTCACTATTCCGCAGGTCTGCTCTTGGGCCTATTAACTTTGTATCCTTGGGTTCTGTGGCTCTACTCCTTTTCAGTTAGATGTCTCAACCGCCTTCCTCCTCTCCACCGATTCCTGCTTGCACCAAATTATTCCACTCTGCTTGCGATCCACTCCAATTGCATTCACCCAGCTCTGTGCTCAAACTCAGAATTGGACACATTACTTCACCTGAGGCTTAACCAATGACTTATAAAGGTTTAGCATAACTTCCTTGCTTTTGTACTCTCTGCCTCTGTTTATAAAGCCAGTGACCCTGTATGCTTTTTAACAGCCTGATCAACTTGTCCTGCCACCTTCAAAGATTTTTTTACGTAAACTGCTGGGGCTTTGTTCCTGCACCCCAATTAAAATTGTACCATTCAGTTTATATTGCCTCTCCTCATTCTTCCTTCCAAAATGTATTACTTCACACTTTCTGCATTAAATTTCATCTGCCACCTGTCTGCCCATTTCACCAATCTGTCTGTGCCCTCCTGAAGTCTGCTGCTATCCTCCTCACTCTTTACTACTTTTACGAGTTTAGTATCATCGAAATTTGAAATTATGCCCTAGATACCCAGGTCTATGGCATTAATATACATCAAAAACAGCAGTGGTCCGAATACCGACCCCTGGAGGACACCATAATTTTTTTCCACTTTGTGGAAGAGACATGGACACCTAGTGTGATTACCAGTGTGACATAATATGTGCTGATTCCTGTGCATGCTCCGCCATTCATTACACAAGATTGTTAGGAGACTGCTGGTGAAACTACCGTTTTGCCACGACCACAATTAAAAGTGGTGGGAAAACGGCCCACGGTGTAACAGCCAGGTCTTAAATGCTGGGATCTCTTGAGCACTCAAAAGTATTGAGGGTGAACACACCACCTCCCACTCCAGGGACCTGAGCACAGAAATCTAGGCTAACAGTCCAGTGCAGTACCGAGGGAGTGCTGCACTGTCAGAGGTGCCGTCTTTCGGGTAAGATGGTGAACAAATGCCCCATCTACTCTCTCTCTCGATGTAAAAGATCCCATGGCACTATTTTGAAGAGGAGCAGTGGAGATAGCCCTGGCGTCCCAGACAATATTTATCTCTCAATCAACATCACTAAAACAGATTAGCTGACCATTATCACATTACTGTTTGTGGGAGCTTGCTGTGTGCCATTGGCTGCTGCGTTTCTTACATTACAACAGTGACTACACCTCAAAAGTACTTCATTGGCTGTAAAGTGCTTTAGGACATCCTGAGGTAGTGAAAGGTGCTAAATAAATGTAAGTGTCTTTCTTTCTTTAAAGTTTAATGGTTAGTAGCAGAGTCGTGTCTACTATGCCTACACGTAGATAGTCAGAGCTCTCTTAGGCAAAGAGAATTTAAATCTGTGTCAGGTCGTGTTTAAGGTACTGAAACTTATATTGTAACTATGGCGGCTGGGCTGGCAGGTATATCAACCACAAGAAAGTGGAAGGAAACATTGCCATCTATAAATTATGTCCTGGCATGCTGTATTTTTTTAATTAAAGTCACAAGTTTAGATAAAGTTTTATTTTATTTTTCTCCCTCGTTTCTTTTTTTTAAAACCTTTAATCGTATCTTTGCCGTCAGTGCTCGGCAGCTGATTTATGGCAAAATGACACACGAATTTAAAGATGTTGAACTGTGCCGGTCTTTTGAAAGTGAAGTACAGCTCCCAGTACTGGAAATAAAAACGACATAAAAACAAGCCGCATGGGTGGAAAATTTAAGAAACCGTGCCACAGAATAATGGAAAAGAAGAAAGATTTGGAGAAAAAAAGGTGAAAAGAGCACAGCAGGATATTCTGGTTTGCAGGCAGTGATGCGAGTATGAATGCGGAGCCCACTCCCGGGTGCTTAGACTTTTAATTGCACATTACTGTAGGTCATCAAGATATATTAAAAAAATCAAATATGACATTTTTGGTAGATGGAGATATCTGTTGCGCTGGATGTCAGGACTTGAGCACCATGGGATTAGGACCTCGAGGTAGTCAGGATGGAAGAGGTACAGGTAGGGAAGAATGGCACTAAGATGGATTTTAGCCTATTTTTGATTACATCAATACTGATCAGAAAATAGCTCTACAAGTACCCGCTCAGCTAAGGAGGCACCACTAATATAATCTGAACATGAGGTCCAATCAGCCGGCGATGTTTTCCTTCCCATTACCTCTGGAATACTCCAAAGATCCATCCTTTGCCCACTCCTATTTCTCATCTATGTGCTGCCAATGTTCCCCTTAATTTTATTTGTTGCACGGGTTCACGATGAGCGCACTTTAACATTGGGAAAGCTGGACCCGGGCTGTGTGGTACCAGAAGAGTGCTGCACATCCACGTGGCCGTGCAGCTTATAGGTAACGTCGCATGTTGCTCCTCGGCGAAATCATCCAAAACACGACGTCAGGTTCCACATGTACACCGCTGACACCCAGCTCTACCTCACCACCACCTCTCTCGACCCTTCCAGTGCCTCAGTGTTGTTAGACTGCTTGTCCGACATTCAGTCCTGGATCAGCTGAAATTTCCTTCGATCAACAGTGGGAAGTTCGAAGCTATTGTCTTTGGCTCCAATACAAGCTCTGCTCTCGAGCCATCGATTCCACACCTTTGCTGGCCACTGTCTGAGACTGAACCAGGCTGTCTGCAAGCTGGGCGTTCTATTTGACCCTGAGCTGATCATTCAATCTCCTATCCTCTGCATCACCAAGACCGCCTACTTTCACCTCTGTAATATTGGCTGTCCCCATCCCGCCTCAGCTGATCTGCTGCTGAAACCCTCATCCATGCTTCTGTTACTATTCCAATACTCCCCTGGCCGACCTTCCGTCTTCCACTATCCATAAATTTAAGCTCATCCAAAACTCTGCTGCACATATCGTAACTCGCACCAAGTCCCGTTTACCCCTCCACCCCTGTGCCCGTTAACCTGCATTTGCTCCCGTTCCCCAAATGCCTCGCTTTAAAAATTCTCATCCTCATGTGCAATTTCTCCATTGTCTCGCGCCTCCCTATCTCTGAAACAGCCACCAGTCGTACAAACCTCCATGAACTCTGCCTTCCTCCATCTCTGACCTCTTGCCCATTTCCATTGCTCCATCATGGCAACTGTGCCTTCAGCTCTCTAAGCCCTAAGTTTTGCAATTCTCTCCCAAAACTTCAACCACTCTCTGTGGTAGCGAGTTCCACATTCTCACCACTCTCTGGGTAAAGAAGTTTCTTCTGAATTCCCTATTGGATTTCTTGGTGACTATCTTATATTGATGGCCTCTAGTTATGCTCTTCCCCACAAGTGGAAACATTCTCTCTGTATCTACTCTATCAAAACCTTTCATGATTTTAAAGACCTCTATTAGGTCACCCCTCAGGAGAAAAGAGACCCAGCCTGTTCATCCTTTCCTGATATGTATACCCTCGCATTTCTGGTATCATCCTTGTAAAGCTTCTCTGCACCCTCTCCAGTGCCTCTATATCCTTTTTATAATATGGCGACCAGAACTGTACGCAGTACTCTAAGTGTGGTCTAACCAAGGTTCGATACAAGTTCAGCATAACTGCCCTACTTTTCACTTCTATCCCTCTAGGAATAAATCCTAGTGCTTGGTTTGCTTTTTTTTTATGGCCTTGCTAACCTGTGTCGCAACCTTTAGTGATTTGTGTATTTGTACTCCGAGATCCCTTTGTTTTTCTACCCCATCTAGACTCGCACCCTCCAAGTGATAAGCGACCTCCCTATTCTTCTTACCAAAATGTAATACCTCACATTTATCTGTATTGAACTTCATTTGCCAATTATATGCCCATTCTGCAAGTTTATTAATGTCCTCCTGTAATTTGTTGCAGTCCTCCTCAGTATTGACTATCCCCCTCAATTTGGTGTCATCTGCAAATTTAGAAATTGTGTTTTTGATTCCAAAGTCTAAATCGTTAATGTAAATTATGAACAACAGTGGTCCCAGCATTGATCCTTGTGGAACACCACTACCCACCTTCTGCCACTGTGAATAGCTACCCTTTACTCCCACTCTCTGCTTTCTGTCCTGAAGCCAGCCAGCAATCCATTCTGCTACTTGTCCCCCGACTCCGCATTCTCTGACCTTGTTCATCAGTCTATTATGGGGTACCTTATCAAAGGCCTTTTGAAAATCCAGATAAATTACATCTACTACATTACCATTGTCTACTCTCTCTGTTACCCCTTCAAAAAATTCAATAAGGTTGGTTAAGCAAGGCTTTCCCTTTTGAAATCCACGCTGACTGTTCATTATTATATTTTTAGTTTCTAGATGTTCTTCCATTTTCTCCTTTAGTAGGGATTCCATTATTTTTCTTACCAACGATGTTAAGCTGACTGGTTAATAATTCCTTGGACATGTTCTATCCCCCTTCTTAAATAGCAGTATTACGTTAGCTATCCGCCAGTCCTCTGGCACTACACCTTTTTCTAACAAATTATTAAATATGTGTAGTGATGCCTCTGCTATCTCTTCCCTAGATTCTTTTAAAATGTGTGGATGCAATCTATCCGGACCAGGGGTTTTATCCTCTTTGAGCTTGATTAGCTTATTTAATATAGTCCCTTTTTTATTTTAAATGCACTGATCTCATTATTCGTCTCATCATCCAATGTCATGTCCACCTGTTCCATCTCCCTGGTAAATACTGAAGCAAAATAATTATTTAATATTTCTGCCATCTCTCTACCTGTTGTATTATCCTGTCTATCCCTTAATGGCCCTATTCCCATCCCAACCTTCCTTTTTTTATTGGTGCGCCTATAAAATATTTTACTATTTTGTTTTATGTTCCTTGATAATTTAATTTCATAGTTCCTCTTTACCTCCCTAATTGTTTTTTTTTAAATTTCTCTCCTAATCTTTTCGTATTCTCCCTTATCATGCACTCCCCTGCTGTCTATGTACTTAATGTATGCCTCTTTCTTTATCCTCAATTGTTCCCTTATGTCTTTATTCATCCATGGAGTCTCATTATTGTTTATAGTTTGTTCTTTCCTTTTAGGGGAATATTTCCTGCACTCTGTTGAACACCGTTTTAAATGTTTCCCATTGCTGTTCTACATCATTGTTTGCCAATATTGTTCCCCATTTTTTTCCCAAGTTCTATTGTCAGACCCTCAAAATCAACTTTTCTCCAATCTATTAACCTGGTTTTTGTCAACTTATGTCCTTCTCAATTATCATCTTAAAGCGTATTATATTATGGTCATTATTGCCTATATGTTCCCCTACATTTACCTCTCTTATCTGCTCTGGTTCATTCTCCATTACTAGATCCAATAGTGAATCCTCCCTTGTTGGGCTTTTTACATATTGGGTTAGAAAGGAGTCCTGTACACCTTGTAGGAACTCCATTCCCTTATCCCCTTTACCTACCTCTTCTGTCCAATTAATATCGGGGTAGTTGAAATCTCCCATGATTATTATTTGATGTTTTTTACTCATACCCCTAATTTGTCTGCATAGTTCTCCCTCCACCTCCCTTCCACTATTGGGTGGTCTGTAGACTATGCCTATTAGTGTGATTGATTATCTTTATTATCTTTTATCTCTATCCATATGGATTCTATTTTCCTTTTGTTTCTCTCTCACACCTGGCAGCTATCTCTTGCCCTGCCAGTACACTTCACACCTAATCTCAGCCTATTACCATCTCGTCTAGCTTCTAATACCTTTTATTGTCTCTTTTTTACTTCTTTTGTTTCTTTTATTCTTTTGTACGATCGCAGCCCTGCCTCCGATCTATCTTTTCTTTCCAGTTTTGAAGAAGGGTTCGACCCGAAACGTCAACTCAAATTTCTGTCCACGGATGTTGCCTGACCTGCTGAGTTTTTCCAGCATTTTCTGTTGTTATTTTGGATTCTATTTTTGTCTTGCTGATAGCTGCATCATTTTTTTCTACTGCCATTATGTTATCCCTAATAAGTACAGCTACTCCACCTCCCTTTTTTCCCTAACTATCTTTTCTAAATATGTTATACCCTGCAATGTTTCATTCCCAGTCCTAATTTTTCTGTAGCCATGTCTCAGTAATCCCTACTATGTTTGGTTCCTCGCAGACATGATTGCCTCCAGCTTCTGTTTTATTACGGACACTGTGTGCATTGCTGTACAGACAGTTTAACTCATTTTTAATAGGATTTCCTCTCACTTTATGTTTAATCACCTTTTTAGACTCCTGTTCTATAACTCTATTTATTCCCTTGCCATCAATGTCCTCCCCTACTTTATTCTTTCCTATGCTCTTTTCCTGTTTTGTTTATATTTAGGCTGGTTACGTTTCTTGTAGATCCCTCCCCCCATCTTACTAGTTTAAAGCCTTTGCCACCTCCCTATTTACCCTTTCTGCTAGGACATGGATCCCATCCCAGTTCAGGTGGAGCCCATCCCATCGGTACAACTCCTTCCTGTCCCAGAACTGGTGCCAGTGTCCCATGAAAAGAAACCCTTCTTTATCACACCAGCCCTTTAGCCATGCATTAGTTCTCCTGATCTGTCTGCTTCTATGTCAATTTGCACGTGGCTCGGGCAATAATCCAGAGATTATTACCCTCGAGGTCCTGCTTTTTAATTTAGATCCTAACTCCTGACACTCCTTCAGCAGGACCTCCTCCCTGTTCCGACCTATGTCATTTGTTCCACCATGGACCAAGGCAACTAGATTTACCCCCTCCCTTTCCAAGTTCCTCTCCAGCCGCTGTGACCGTGAGATGTCCCTTACCCTGGCACCGGGTAAAGAAAAGACTTGCATTGATACAGCGCCTTTCACGATCACCGGACGTCTCAAAGCACTTTACAGCCAATGAAGCACTTTTGAAGTGGAGTCACTGTTGTAATGTGGGAAACGCGGCAACCAATTTGCGCACAGCAAGCAGCAAGGTGATAAATGACCAGATAATCTGTTTTTGATATGTTGGTGGGTAGGCAACACACCCTTTGGGATTCTCGTTCTTGGCTGCAGAGGACGCTATCTATCCCCCTAATTATAGAGTCCTCCATCACTACCACATTGCTATTCTGCTCTTCCCCCCTCCCCCAACCTTCTGAGGCAAGGTCTGCATTTTTTTAACTGCTAATCGTCTCTTTGCCACCGGTGCCAGGGCAGCTGTTCGATGCCAAACTGTGAACAGGGTTTTCTGACAGCGAGGTCCAGCCGCCGGGGCCGGGGACGGTTGTGGAAGTTCGCCGCGCGGATCAGCGGCGGGAGACCAGACGGGGCCGCGCACGCGCGCGCCTGCTGGCCCGCCAGAGCAGCTGCGCATGCGTGATCCACAGGCGCGCGCGCGCGCGAGAAAAACCCGTTGGAGCGGCGGGGGCGCGTGCGCGGGGCTTGGCGCCTTTTTGTCCTGAGGGGCGGGGCTTGTTCGTCGGAGAGAAAACGGGAGACGGGACCGTGTGAAGAAAAGCGGGGAGGCGAAGGAGGAGCGCGGTGAGCAGAAGGCAGACGGAAAGTTAAATGGAAGAGGATGAAAAGTCAGGGCGTGGGGACAACCACATCGGGGAAAAAAGCGACATGAAAACGGGTGGGAATTTTTTAAGAAGTCGTGCCACAGAATAGTGAAAAGATTTGGAGAGCAAAATTAAAAAGATGAAAAGAGCTCAGCAGGATATTCTGGTTTGCAGGCAGTGATGCGAGTATGAATGCGGAGCCCACTCCCGGGTGCTTAGTCTTTTAATTGCATATTGTCTCATGATATCGTTAAAAAATCAAATATTGACTTTTTGGTGGATGGAGATACCTGTTGTGCTGGATGTCAGAACGCCATGGAATTAGGACCTCAAGAATAGTCAGGATGGAAGAGGTACAGGTAGGGAAGAATGGCACTAGGATGGATCTTAGCCTATTTTTGATTACATCAATAAGGGTGCAACAGGGTTGCCCCAGAGTCACTGACCAGAAAAATCGTTCTACAAGTACCCGCTCACCCGAGGAGGCATCACTAATATAATCTGAAGACACGGTCCAATCAGCCGGCAATGTTTTCCTTCCCATTACCTCTGGAATCCTCCAAGGATCTATCCTTTGCCCACTCCTATTTCTCAGCAACATGCTGCTCCTCGGCGAAATCATCTAAAACACAACGTCAAGTTCCACATGTACAGCGCTGACACCCAGCTCTACCTCACCACCACCTCTCTCGACCCTGCCAGTGCTTCAGTGTTGTTAGACTGCTTGCCCGACATTCAGTCCTGGATCAGCTGAAATTTCCTCTGATTCAACAGTGTGAAATCCGAAGCTGTTGTCTTTGGTCCCAATACGAGCTCTGCTCTCGAGCCATCGATTCCACACCTTTG
This sequence comes from Somniosus microcephalus, assembly GCF_052327205.1. Classification (NCBI taxonomy): domain Eukaryota; kingdom Metazoa; phylum Chordata; class Chondrichthyes; order Squaliformes; family Somniosidae; genus Somniosus; species Somniosus microcephalus. The sequence goes on along the minus strand of NC_140991.1, from coordinate 14,677,733 downwards.
CTGGCCACTGCCTGAGGCTGAACCGGACTGTCCGCAGCCTTGGTGTCCTCGTTGACCCTGAGCTGATCTTTCAACCCCATATCCTCTGCATCACCAATGCCACCTGCTTTCACCAACGTAATACCTGCCCATCTGCTGCTGAAACCCTCATCCATGATTTAATTACCCCCAAACTTAACTATTCCAATGAGCTCCTGCCGGCCTTCCATCTTCCACCCTCCCTAAATCTAAGCTCATTCAAATCTCTGCTGCCATATCCTAACTCGCACCAAGTTGCATTTACCCACCACCCCTGTTATCGCTGATCTACATTGGCTCTTGTTCCCCCGAATGCTTCCATTTGGAAAATTCTCATCCTCGTATTCGAATCCCTCCAAGGCCTCACCCCTCCCGCTCTCTGTAATCTCCACCTGCCCTGAAACCCTCCGAGATCTCTGGGTTCCTCCAGCTCTGGCCACTTGTCCATCTCCCACTTCCTTCACCCCACCAGTGGCGGCTCTGCCTTCAGCTGTCTAGCCCCATAAGCTTTGAAATTCCCCACTAAACACCGCCGCCTCTCCTTTTAAGATGCTCCTCAAATCCTACCTCTGACCAAGCATCTAGTCACCTTCCTTCTTGGGCTTGTTGTCAGTTTTTGTTTGATTATTCTGCTGTGAAGCGCTGTGGGATGTTTTACAACATTCAAGGCGCTGCATCAATACAATTTGTTGTTGTAAGAGAAGTTTACATTGTAGCTAAATCATAAAATTATTATCCACATTAATTAAACACTATGGCCTAGAAATTGGGTATAGCCCCGCTTGAGGCGTTAGAACTGGCGCTGCGCAAAGTTTATAGCCAGACGAAACTTATCGCTGCCTGGCGAGATATTGGGTTGCATCGCCCCCAAAGGGGATTGAGGCGCTAACTCAGACGTTGCACGGGGCTCCTAAGGCGCAAAAGTTCAGGCGCTACCCAATATCGGCACGGACGGGCGCAGCGCAGGTGATCTCAATTACCGGAGACCACGAGACTTCCAGGCGCCGGCCGGCTCTTAAAGGGGTGGGTCAGTCAGCCTGAGCTGCTACACTCAACGCCCTGTAGGCCTCAGAATCGGCGCTCGCCCTTCTCTGGCGCAAGAAACTTGGTGAGGATGGAGAAGGTGAGACAGAGAGCAGAGCGCTTCAGCACTGAGGCTCTGGACCACTTGGTGTCTGCAGTTGAGCGCCGTCGAGATGTTCTGTATCCTGACAATGGCAAGAGGCCGAATCAAAAGACTTACCGGCGATCTTGGAGGGAGGTTTCTCAGAGGGTCAACTCCAACAGCTTGGCGACCAGGACCCCTGTTCAGTGCAGGAAGAAATTCAACGACCTCACTCGGGTCGTTAGGGTGAGTGTTGATTATGCAAACTTCTGATTCCTCCATCTGCGCCTAACTTCGAGGACCCTGTTGCCATGATGCCCCAGTGGCCATCTGTCAGCAAGCACCCATGGCCCTTTCTGGGCACACACATGGACATTTCTCTCAAGGCCACATGTAAGGGCTCTTGCACCATGGGGGGCATGAGATGATCTCACAAGGCATCATGTTACAGAACTTCCCCTTCTTTCCCCTGCAGTCGAAGCTGGCGACGATGCGAAAGGAGCAGCGTCGAACTGGTGGCGGACCTCCACAAGTGGTCACTCTCACGGATCTCGAGGAGAGAGGGCACCAGATTCTTGGAGGACGTCTGTCTGGTCCTGTGACCACTGCAGCTGCCGACCCCATGTTCGACAGCGAGGGTAAGGCTCTCACCTTTTGCAGCTGTCTCCTTCCACTTGGTCCCCCCGCCAGCATGCTTCCTCAGTGTGCCGCAATCTGCCATGCCTTCCCGCCAACCTGTCCTTTTGCTAAAGCCACTCTTCCACCTCCCTGCTTTCAGATGATGCATCACCAACTGGGGCTCCACGGCCTGAAGCTGCCAGTGCCAGTGCCTCCGGAGGTGAGGATCAGGAGGAAGCCGGACCATCCGCTCCAATCTCAGAGGAACATACACATGTACAGACTGGGGATAGTAGTTCCCTGGAGGGGAGGGGGCTCTGAGGATCAGGCAGTTGCCGGACCAAGCGGCATGCAGCAACGCAAGCGGGGTAGGCAAGTTCGGCCACCGTCTCCCCGGAGGGCAAGGCAGGTAGTGATGACTGCTGCACAGAGTGCAGAGGAGGTGCGTCGCCTGGCTGAAATGAGCACCCAGGCCCGGCTCAGGCACACTGAGCTGATGGCTGCAGTGGGGAGGATGCCTCAGTCAATAGATACACTGGCAAAGAGTGTGTTGGACTTCGGGGCAACAATGGAGAGGACTCTCCAGGGCTTCGGGGCAACAATGGACAGGACTCTCCAGGGCTTCGGGGCAACAATGGAGAGGTCTGTCGAGGGCTTTGGACCAACAATGGAGAGGACTGTCCAGGGCTTCGGGGCAACTATGGAGAGGTCTGTCGAGGGCTTTGGACCAACAATGGAGAGGACTGTCCAGGGCTTCGAGGCCGCTATGGAAAGGACTGTTCAGGGCTTCGGACAATCCCTGGAAAGGTCTGTCCAGGGCTTGTCTGAAGCAGTGGAGCGGTCAGCACCGGCCTTGTCTGAAGCAATGGAAAGAACTGTCCAGGGCTTCTCCGAAGCACTGGCACCTGGCTCACAGGTCCTCACTGCTGCCATGCAGTCACTTGCCGGCCTCGTCCACACCCAGATTGAGGCAACGCGAACTCTCACTGCAGCCACCCTATCTGCATCAGCTAGGATCACCCCGGGCCCTTCCAGTCCCATACAAGGCCAGGAATCAGTGGAGCATGCGATTGTGGCGGATGAGCCGAGCCGGTCCCTACAGAGAGCCAGTGTGTCGTCCGACAATGGTGCAGGTGTCCTCTCTCGGCAGGTGACCACTCCACATGCCAGCGCTGGCACATCTGCAGTGCAGCTGCCACCACCTGCAGTGCACACTGCTTCCAGCCATGCTCAGATCAAACATCCTGCGTCCGCACCCTCCAAGCCCAGAGGTCGGCCAGGCCGTCCCTCGGGCTTCTGCACTTCCAGACAGTCAGCAGGTGTCCCCCAGCCTTCACCCCGCCACTGGGGTTCAATTACGTAGGAGCAGCAGGGAGGGAAGGGGCCGAGCGCGAAAGAGAAGTCGTTCTCCATCAAGGGGCCAGCAGTAGGGGGAGGTACTGAGACGTTTGTTTGGCCAAAATCAAGGAGACCCTCACCTGTTGGAATTGTTGGAAATAGTTTGTTTAGTTTGGCGGCTTTGCCGAAGAGTTAACTGTTATTTTGTTAGTTATGGTATCTGTTGACATGACGTTGTTTTGCTGTAATGAAAGACTTTTGTGACAATAAAGAGAAGTTTAAATGTGCTATGGTGTACGTGAATAATTACAGTGATGCTGGCCTTCAGATGCTTTCAAACATCCAAAGTGCGCAGCAGTTAAGACACTCATCATTCCGCCAGAGGGGCCTCGATACGAGTCCTCATGAGCCAGTGATGGATGGCCCTTCCACTTTCAGGAGCCCTTCCATCTTCCTCCTCCTCCTCGTCCGCATGCTCCTCCTCCTCCTCCGCCTGCTTCTCCAGGGTCAGAGGGAAGGTGATGAATTGGTGCCTTCACCTATAAAGGGCAGCTGTAACTTGCCGGATGCAGCAGTGGACTGCAACCTGAGAAATATTCGCGATGTCCCCAATGGCTCACTGAAAAGATCCGTTGCCATAAAAATTGAGGCCAACAGTCAGTTTAGCCGCCACCGACAGAGAGGTCATGCACCATAGACACGGCTGCAGATCCTCAGTAAGCAGGTGGCACAGCTCAGTAACAACGTCCATCCCGATTCGAAGCCTTCGCACACACTACTCCTCTGACATGTCAAGGTATGACCCCCTAAAGACCCTTACAGCATACCCTCGGATTGGGCGACCTCCATTGCCCCTCCTCCTTCTGACCAATCCCGGCCCTCTCTCCCGCCGTCTTTCTGCCCCTTCATAGTGTTCGGCCATGAGGCCGTGGCCCTCCAAAGCATCTCCCATTCAAATCAAATCAAATCAAATCAACTTTTATTGTCATTGTTAGTGCACAAGTGCAGTACAACGAAATGTAGGCTTGCGGCTCCCGAGAGTGTACAATTTGGATTAGGACACTTAAACATTTCAACATACATTTGTACATATATATTAGCATAAATATGACCATAATAAAGTGCATCGGCAGATGTGCAGGCTTTAGTGTTTATTTGTGGAGTTCAGTAGGATGACAGCCCTGGGAAAGAAGCTGTTCCTAAATCTGGTCGTACGGGTGCGAATGCACCTGTAGCGTTTTCCAGATGGTAGGAGGGCGAACAGACTGTGGCTGGGGTGGGTAGGGTCTTTGATGATGGACCGTGCCCTCCGTAGGCAGCGTTTCTGATATATATGTTCTATGGTCGGTAGCCGGGTGCCGGTAATGCGTTGGGCAGTTTTGACTACTCGCTGCAGGGCTTTCCGGTCATGGGAGCTACAGCTGCCGTACCATACCGTGATACAGTTTGTCCGATGCCAGTTGGTCAAAAGGCTGTTAGGTCTAGTGCTCCAACTGCTCCGGACAGGTTTGAGGGTCCCAAGTAATCTAATGCTAAATTCCAAAAACTCTGCTCCACAGTAGCTCCCCAACTCTCCACCAACGATCGCAATGAACAGGCCAAGTGGCTGAAGCTTCTATACTAGAGCTGTCCCCTTTAAATAGCGCCCCCGACTCCGAGAAGGGCCTGCTAACGCTCCTTCGAACTGTCACTAATAGCGCTAGGCGTAAAAGCTCCGGACGCCACCCAATATCCGCTCAAGCGCCCCTAAAAGGCGTTGCACAATGAAATGACGTCATTATGTGCTTGCGCTGGCGGGCGCGCGCAAACACTTAGCGCAGGCGTTAAATGTATAGTCAATATGGGAGTGTGGTAAACCACTGTTAACCTGTACATGCCTGTGTGGTAAACCACTGTTAACCCTGTACAAGTCCAGGCATGTCTCAGCCCCTGGCTCCACCCCTAAGCCCGGGTATAAAGGTGACTAACCACCCTTCCCCCGGGAGCTCTTAGGATGGATTCACTAGCAGAGGCATGCTCTAGTTCTTAGTCAATAAAAGCCTACTTCATATAAGTCCATTTCGTAATCTTTGGTATTGTTGATAGCGCATCAATTTTTATTGACTAATTTTCAACATGGAGCAAATCTTGAAGCCGGAACGTTTAGACCTGGATCCTCAAGCAGCAGATGCAGCCAATAACTTTGAACACTGGCTGAGCTGTTTCGAAGCCTTCCTTGGAGGCCTCCAGCACTACTGTCACTACAGATGACGCGAAACGGCTTGTCTTGAACTCACGGGTGAGCCACCAAGTCTACTCGATCATCCGAGACGCCACTACTTACGCGGCCGCCATCGCGACGCTAAAGGAACAATACACGAGGCCTGTTAACGAGGTCTACGCCAGACACCACCTGGCTACCCGAAAACAGCGCCCCGGGGAATCGGGCGCTGAATATTTACTGGCACTGAGAGTCCTCGGCCGGGACTGTAATTGCAAAGCGGTGACGGCCAAGGAATGCACGGAAGACCTGATCCGAGACGCCTACGTAGCCGGCATCAGGTCCAACTATACTCGGCAGAGGCTGCTGGAACAGAGGGGGCTCGACCTGCAGAAGACGGTGGCCCTCGCTAACTCATTAGACGTGGCCCTCCAGAACATGGACGCCTATCCCCCTGACCGGATGGCCACGTGGATGCCACGGGAGCAGCCATCTTGGGACCCGGTAAGGCCACAAGCCGCCAGCAGCCCAACTACAGCTGCAATGACCAGAGGCCAGAAATGCTACTTCTGCGGCCAGGCCAAGCACCCCAGACAGCAATGCCCAGCAAAGGACACGACCTGCTCCAAATGTGGCAAGAAAGGTCACTACGCGAGAGTGTGCAAGGCGAAATGGACCCCCAATTCCAGCAGCGCCGCGTGTGAACCGTACAGGCCGCCATTTTGGACCCCACCAACCACGTGTGAGCCGTGCGGGCCGCCATTTTGGACACCACCAGCTGAGGGGGAGCCGCCATCTTGGACACCATCTTGGGACCAGGCCCTCGGCGCGGGCGAATACTACAGCGACCCACCGACCTCGACGATGGCCTCCATCACCCTGGACCAATCTAGGCCCCATCAACTAGCCAGGTCCATGATGAACGTAAAGGTAAATGGCCATGCCACAAATTGCCTTTTCGACTGCGGAAGCACGGAGAGCTTCATCCACCCCGACACGGTGCGACGCTACTCCCTATCGGTTATGCGCACACGCCACCAGGTCTTTATGGCCTCAAAGTCCCATACGGCGGACGTCGGCGGCTACTGTGTAGCGACTCTGACAGTGAACGGCGTGGAGTACAGAGAGTTTAAATTCCTCGTCCTGCCACAGCTCTGCGCTCCCGTACTGCTAGGATTAGACTTCCAGTGCCATCTGGAGAGCGTCACGATGGCATATGGCGGGCCCCTGCCCCCACTTACAGTCTGCAGCCAGCAGAATTTAAACACGGCGCCGCGCAAAGTATGCAGCCTGTCCACCCTGAAGGTCAAACCCCCCCCCGTTGTTCGCTAACCTCGCCAAAGACTGCAAGCCAATTGCTACTAAAAGCAGGCGGTACAGTGCCGGGGATAGGAGCTTTATTAAATCAGAAGTACAAAGACTCCTGAGGGAAGGGATTATCGAGGGCAACACCAGCCCATGGCGAGCCCAAGTGGTGGTAGTAAAGACCGGCGAAAAACAGCGCCTGGTTATTGATTACAGCCAGACGATCAATCTATACACGCAATTAGACGCATACCCACTTCCCCGCATATCTGACATGGTCAACCAGATAGCACAATACCGGGTATTCTCGACGATTGATCTGAAGTCGGCATACCACCAGCTCCCCATCAGGCCTGAGGACCGCCAGTACACGGCCTTCGAGGCTGACGGTCGCCTCTACCACTTCCTCCGAGTCCCCTTCGGCGTCACCAACGGGGTCTCGGTCTTCCAAAGGGAGATGGACCGGATGGTTGACCAGAACGCGCTGCAGGGCACCTTCCCCTATCTAGACAACGTCACCATCTGCGGCCATGACCGGCAGGACCACGACGCCAACCTAGAAAAATTCCTCCGTACGGCCCAACGGCTGAATCTGACATACAACAGAGAAAAATGTATGTTCCGCACCGCGCGCCTCGCTATTCTTGGCTGCGTGGTGGAAAACGGAGTCATCGGCCCCGACCCCGACCGAATGCGCCCCCTCCTGGAACTACCCCCCCCCCCCAACTGCCTAAAAGCCCTGAAGAGATGCCTAGGGTTCTTCTCTTACTACGCCCAGTGGGTGCCCAACTATGCGGACAAAGCCCGGCCCCTCATCAAGTCAACCTCCTTCCCCCTGACGGCAGAGGCCCGTGCGGCCTTCACCCTCATAAAAGAGGACATTGCGAAGGCCACAATGCACGCAGTGGATGAGTCCATCCCTTTCCAAGTGGAGAGCGATGCATCCGACTTCGCCCTAGCCGCAACCCTTAACCAGGCGGGGAGACCCGTAGCCTTCTTTTCATGGACCCTCCAGGGCCCCGAAATTCGACACTCCTCAGTCAAGAAGGAGGCCCAGGTGATAGTGGAGGCTGTACGGCACTGGAGGCATTACCTGGCCGGTAAACGTTTCACCCTGCTCACTGACCAACGGTCAGTAGCATTTATGTTTAACAACAGACAAAGGGGGAAAATCAAAAATGATAAGATATTGCGGTGGAGGATCGAGTTATCCACCTACAACTACGATACCTTATACCGGCCCGGGAAACTTAATGAGCCCCCAGACGCCCTATCCCGTGGGACATGTGCCAACGCACAAGTCGATAGGCTACGGACCCTCCACAATGATCTCTGCCACCCGGGGGTCACCAGGTTCTTCCACTTTATTAAAGCTCGCAACCTGCCTTACTCCACCGAGGAGGTCAGGACCATGACCAGGAACTGCCAGGTCTGCGCCGAATGCAAACCGCATTTTTATAGGCCAGACAGGGCACACCTGATTAAAGTCACCCGCCCCTTCGAACGTCTCAGCGTCGATTTCAAGGGGCCCCTTCCCTCCTCTGACCGCAACACGTACTTAATATTATTGACGAGTACTCCCGTTTCCCCTTCGCCATCCCCTGCCCGGACATGACCAGCGCCACAGTCATCAGGTGCCTCCACGACCTGTTCGCCATATTTGGCTTCCCCAATTACATCCACAGTGACAGGGGCTCGTCGTTCATGAGCGATGAGCTGCGCCAGTACCTGCTCGAGAAGGGCATAGCCACGAGCAGGACTACCAGCTACAACCCCCGGGGTAACGGACAGGTAGAGAGGGAGAACGCAACGGTGTGGAAGACCGCCATGCTCACCCTAAAATCCAAGGGCCTCCCAATCTCCCGCTGGCAAGATGTCCTCCCTGATGCGCTCCACTCCATACGATCACTGCTCTGTACTGCCACAAACGCCACCCCTCACGAGAAGATGTTCGTCTTCCCCAGGAAATCCACCTCGGGGACATCACTACCGCCATGGCTGACGTCTCTGGGACCCGTCCTGCTCAGGAAACACGTGAGGAGCCATAAGACGGACCCCCTGGTCGAAAAGGTTCACCTCCTCCACGCCAACCCACAGTACGCCTACGTGGCGTATCCTGACGGGCGGGAGGACACAGTCTCAATTCGAGACCTCGCACCCTCAGGTACCACCCGAAACACCATCGATCACCATCCACTACCTCCACCCACCACCACTATCCACGACGCACCACCGGGGTGTCTACCACGAACTGACGACATGCCGGTGCCATCCCTACCCCGAGAGGACGACACGCCAGTGCTCCGTCCCACGCGAGAAGCGGCCGCGGGCAAAGAACCACCGCAACCGGCACCACGAAGATCATTACGGCAGACAAGACCCCCGGAGAAACTTTCGTATACGAACTTTTGAAACACTTCACCCCGCCGGACTCTTTTTTAAACGAGGGGTAAATGTGGTAAACCACTGTTAACCTGTACATGCCTGTGTGGTAAACCACTGTTAACCCTGTACAAGTCCAGGCATGTCTCAGCCCCTGGCTCCACCCCTAAGCCCGGGTATAAAGGTGACTCACCACCCTTCCCCCGGGAGCTCTTAGGATGGATTCACTAGCAGAGGCATGCTCTAGTTCTTAGTCAATAAAAACCTACTTCATATAAGTCCATTTCGTATGTCGCTAAATTCATTGCGCCCGCCCCAACATTAGGTAACGCCCCAATTCTCGGTCTCTTTAGGCGCTAACAGCTGGCGTAAACAACCGAATTTCTAGGCCTATATCTCCAGCAGTGCCTATTGGTTGCGGAAGGAAGATGGATTTTAGTGATGGGCAAATGTCTGCAGAAAATAAGACATTATGGCCTAAAAATTGGGTTGATTTGCGCCTCCTGTGAAATTCAGCGGGAGGTTAGCGGCGGCGGTAACCGTTAGCGCTCTGCAGTGCAGCGCCGCCGGCGATGACGTCATCGCTGTGCGCAGCGCCCCGGTCCCGATCTTCGGTAGCGCCCCCTGACTTACCACCGGACGTTATGTCCGATGGGGTCAGGGAGGCCTACCTGTAGCCGGGGCGGCGCAAATTAAAGGCGAGCGGTCATTTTTGTTGCTGGCCAGCACCTGCCCCCGTTGCCGTCCCCGGCCTCCTGTGAAGGCCCCCCCGCGGGGTGCCGGCTGCTCTCCGTGAGTCCGTCACTTCTCTTGAGTGCCGGGCTCTTTTGCCGGCACTCTGATCCCGGGTGGCCCAGCTGGGCCCAGGAACGCGCTGCGCAAGGCCCCTCCCCTTTAATAAGGGAAGGAAGGCCTGCAGTACCGCGGCGCGACTGTGGCATGTAACACCGTGATATTCACTCGCAGTGCCCCAAGAGGGAGATGGGACGCTTCCAGTAGCGTCCCGCCTCCCTCTTGGGGTGCTACCGGTGAATTTCGGGCGCGGGGGCGCTAACCTTTTCGGGGCACTAAAAGTGGTATTAATGGTTGTAGAGACTGCTAGAAAATTGCCATATTGGGCCTCTTATCTAGGAAATGATTCCTATCTAAGAAATAGTTTTACGAATCTGGCATTGGTGCTCATATGCACTATTGCATATCATAGAATCATAAAATCTCACAGCACAGAAGGAGGCCATTCGGTGCATCATGCCTGTGCCAGCCCTTTGAAAGAGCTATCCAAATAGTCCCACTCCCCATCTCTTTCCCCAAAGCACAGTAAATTTTTCCTTTTCAAGTATTTACCCAATTCCCTTTTGAAAGATCATAACAACTCGCTGTGTCAACTTTTTTTTCCCCCTCATGTCACCTCTGGTTCTTTTGCCAATTACAGTACCTTGAATCGGTGTCCTCTGGTTACCGACCCTTCTGTCACTGGAAACAGTTTCTCCTTAGTTACCCTATCAAAACCCTTCAAGATTTTGAACAGCACTACCTAATCACCCATTAACCTCTCTGCTCTAAGGAGAACCACCCAATCTTTCAAGTGTCTCCGTATAACTGAAGTCTTTTATTCCTGGTACTATTCTAGTAAATCTCCTCTGCACTCTCTCGAAGGCCTTGACATCCTTCTTAAAGTGTGGTGCCCAGAATTGGCCACAATAATCTAGCTGGAGCCTAACCAATGTTTTATAAAGGTTTAGCATAACTTCTTTTGTACTCTATGAGGGGGATTTTAACTCGGGTGCGGGATGGTGTCGTGTTATCCGAATTTCGTGTTTCCCACACGAATCTAAATGGATGTGGGAGATTGATGCAATTTTAACTTAAGTGGCCAATTGATTTCCAACGTGTGGCAAGCCTTTGCAAATGGGTTTTTCATGACTGAAAGTCCCCTCTGATGACATCATCATTGCTGCTGCATTTAAGGTCCACAGCAAGCCTTGCTTCTTCTGCAGACTGCCAAGCTTCTTGACTGTGCAGTGTGAGGGAGCTGCAGCAAAAATGTCATCACTTCGTTAATGTACATAAAATTTCAGATGGCAAATGTTGCAGTTGTATCGTCTGTCATTTCGCTAGTGGGACTTCCACATTGAGGGCTTAGGCATACTTGCAACTGTCAGTATAGTGGTCAGAGTGCTAGGAATCCTCTGGTTCTTGGCCATTGCCAATGGTGTGGTAAGAAGCAGCGAGGCAAAAGTGTTTGTTTGACTAGGCTAAGCAAATCTGGCCAGGATGAGTATGTTCCTTGCATCCTGGGCAGCAATGTCTTCTTCTTCTTCTTCTATGTCTTCTTCTTCTTCTTCTATGTCTTCGTCTTCTTCTTCTATGTCTTCGTCTTCTTCTTCTATGTCTTCGTCTTCTTCTTCTATGTCTTCGTCTTCTTCTTCTATGTCTTCGTCTTCTTCTTCTATGTCTTCGTCTTCTTCTTCGTCTTCTTCTTCTATGTCTTCGTCTTCTTCTTCGTCTTCTTCTTCTATGTCTTCGTCTTCGTCTTCGTCTTCTTCTTCTATGTCTTCGTCTTCTTCTTCGTCTTCTTCTTCTATGTCTTCGTCTTCGTCTTCGTCTTCGTCTTCTTCTTCTATGTCTTCGTCGTCTTCGTCTTCTTCTTCTTCTTCTTCTTCTTCTTCTTCTTCTTCTTCTTCTATGTCTTCTTCTTCTTCGTCTTCTTCTTCGTCTTCTTCTTCTATGTCTTCTTCTTCTATGTCTTCTATGTCTTCGTCTTCTTCTTCTTCTTCTTCTATGTCTTCTATGTCTTCGTCTTCTTCTTCTTCTTCTATGTCTTCGTCTTCGTCTTCTTCTTCTTCTTCTTCTTCTTCGTCTTCGTCTTCTTCTTCTTCTTCTTCTTCTTCTTCTTCTTCGTCTTCTTCTTCTTCTTCTTCGTCTTCTTCTTCTATGTCTTCTATGTCTTCTTCTTCTTCTTCTTCTTCTTCTTCTTCTTCGTCTTCTTCTTCTTCTTCTTCTTCTATGTCTTCTTCTTCTTCGTCTTCTTCTTCTTCTTCTTCTTCTATGTCTTCTTCTTCTTCGTCTTCTTCTTCTTCGTCTTCTTCTTCGTCTTCTTCTTCTTCTATGTCTTCGTCTTCTTCTTCTATGTCTTCGTCTTCTTCTTCTATGTCTTCTTCTTCTTCGTCTTCTTCTTCTTCTTCTTCTTCTATGTCTTCTTCTTCTTCTTCTATGTCTTCTTCTTCTTCGTCTTCTTCTTCGTCTTCTTCTTCTTCTATGTCTTCTTCTTCTTCGTCTTCTTCTTCGTCTTCTTCTTCTTCGTCTTCTTCTTCGTCTTCTTCTTCTTCTATGTCTTCGTCTTCTTCTTCTATGTCTTCGTCTTCTTCTTCGTCTTCTTCTTCGTCTTCTTCTTCTTCTATGTCTTCTTCTTCTTCGTCTTCTTCTTCGTCTTCTTCTTCTTCGTCTTCTTCTTCGTCTTCTTCTTCTTCTATGTCTTCGTCTTCTTCTTCTATGTCTTCTTCTTCGTCTTCGTCTTCTTCTTCGTCTTCTTCTTCGTCTTCTTCTTCTTCTATGTCTTCGTCTTCTTCTTCTATGTCTTCGTCTTCTTCTTCTATGTCTTCGTCTTCTTCTTCGTCTTCTTCTTCGTCTTCTTCTTCTTCTATGTCTTCTTCTTCTTCGTCTTCTTCTTCGTCTTCTTCTTCTTCGTCTTCTTCTTCGTCTTCTTCTTCTTCTATGTCTTCGTCTTCTTCTTCGTCTTCTTCTTCTTCGTCTTCTTCTTCGTCTTCTTCTTCTTCTATGTCTTCGTCTTCTTCTTCTATGTCTTCGTCTTCTTCTTCTATGTCTTCTTCTTCTATGTCTTCTTCTTCTTCGTCTTCTTCTTCTTCTATGTCTTCGTCTTCTTCTTCTATGTCTTCTTCTTCGTCTTCTTCTTCTTCGTCTTCTTCTTCGTCTTCTTCTTCTTCTATGTCTTCGTCTTCTTCTTCTATGTCTTCGTCTTCTTCTTCTATGTCTTCGTCTTCTTCTTCTATGTCTTCTTCTTCGTCTTCTTCTTCTTCGTCTTCTTCTTCTATGTCTTCGTCTTCTTCTTCTATGTCTTCGTCTTCTTCTTCGTCTTCTTCTTCGTCTTCTTCTTCTTCTATGTCTTCGTCTTCTTCTTCTATGTCTTCGTCTTCTTCTTCGTCTTCTTCTTCGTCTTCTTCTTCTTCTATGTCTTCGTCTTCTTCTTCTATGTCTTCGTCTTCTTCTTCGTCTTCTTCTTCGTCTTCTTCTTCTTCTATGTCTTCGTCTTCTTCTTCTATGTCTTCTTCTTCGTCTTCTTCTTCTTCTTCTTCGTCTTCGTCTTCGTCTTCGTCTTCTTCTTCTTCCTCGTCTTCTTCTTCGTCTTCTTCTTCTTCTATGTCTTCTTCTTCTTCGTCTTCTTCTTCGTCTTCTTCTTCGTCTTCTTCTTCTTCTATGTCTTCTTCTTCTTCGTCTTCTTCTTCTTCTATGTCTTCGTCTTCTTCTTCTATGTCTTCGTCTTCTTCTTCTTCTTCTATGTCTTCGTCTTCTTCTTCTATGTCTTCGTCTTCTTCTTCTTCTTCTATGTCTTCGTCTTCTTCTTCTATGTCTTCGTCTTCTTCTTCTATGTCTTCGTCTTCTTCTTCTATGTCTTCGTCTTCTTCTTCTATGTCTTCGTCTTCTTCTTCGTCTTCTTCTTCGTCTTCTTCTTCGTCTTCTTCTTCGTCTTCTTCTTCGTCTTCTTCTTCTTCTTCGTCTTCTTCTTCTATGTCTTCGTCTTCTTCTTCGTCTTCTTCTTCTTCTATGTCTTCGTCTTCTTCTTCTATGTCTTCGTCTTCTTCTTCTATGTCTTCTTCTTCTTCGTCTTCTTCTTCTTCTTCTTCTTCTATGTCTTCTTCTTCTTCTTCTATGTCTTCTTCTTCTTCGTCTTCTTCTTCGTCTTCTTCTTCTTCTATGTCTTCTTCTTCTTCGTCTTCTTCTTCGTCTTCTTCTTCTTCGTCTTCTTCTTCGTCTTCTTCTTCTTCTATGTCTTCGTCTTCTTCTTCTATGTCTTCGTCTTCTTCTTCGTCTTCTTCTTCGTCTTCTTCTTCTTCTATGTCTTCTTCTTCTTCGTCTTCTTCTTCGTCTTCTTCTTCTTCGTCTTCTTCTTCGTCTTCTTCTTCTTCTATGTCTTCGTCTTCTTCTTCTATGTCTTCTTCTTCGTCTTCGTCTTCTTCTTCGTCTTCTTCTTCGTCTTCTTCTTCTTCTATGTCTTCGTCTTCTTCTTCTATGTCTTCGTCTTCTTCTTCTATGTCTTCGTCTTCTTCTTCGTCTTCTTCTTCTTCGTCTTCTTCTTCTTCTATGTCTTCTTCTTCTTCGTCTTCTTCTTCGTCTTCTTCTTCTTCGTCTTCTTCTTCGTCTTCTTCTATGTCTTCGTCTTCTTCTTCGTCTTCTTCTTCTTCGTCTTCTTCTTCGTCTTCTTCTTCTTCTATGTCTTCGTCTTCTTCTTCTATGTCTTCGTCTTCTTCTTCTATGTCTTCGTCTTCTTCTTCTATGTCTTCTTCTTCTATGTCTTCTTCTTCTTCGTCTTCTTCTTCTTCTATGTCTTCGTCTTCTTCTTCTATGTCTTCTTCTTCGTCTTCTTCTTCTTCGTCTTCTTCTTCGTCTTCTTCTTCTTCTATGTCTTCGTCTTCTTCTTCTATGTCTTCGTCTTCTTCTTCTATGTCTTCGTCTTCTTCTTCTATGTCTTCTTCTTCGTCTTCTTCTTCTTCGTCTTCTTCTTCTATGTCTTCGTCTTCTTCTTCTATGTCTTCGTCTTCTTCTTCGTCTTCTT
>NC_140991.1:14647976-14650476 GCF_052327205.1 Somniosus microcephalus | reverse complement strand
GTCTTCGTCTTCTTCTTCTATGTCTTCGTCTTCGTCTTCTTCTTCTATGTCTTCGTCTTCTTCTTCGTCTTCTTCTTCTATGTCTTCGTCTTCGTCTTCTTCTTCTATGTCTTCGTCTTCGTCTTCTTCTTCTATGTCTTCGTCTTCTTCTTCGTCTTCTTCTTCTATGTCTTCGTCTTCGTCTTCTTCTTCGTCTTCTTCGTCTTCTTCTTCTTCTATGTCTTCTTCTTCTTCTATGTCTTCGTCTTCTTCTTCTATGTCTTCGTCTTCGTCTTCTTCTTCTATGTCTTCGTCTTCTTCTTCTATGTCTTCGTCTTCGTCTTCTTCTTCTATTTCGTCTTCTTCTTCGTCTTCTTCTTCGTCTTCTTCTTCGTCTTCTTCTTCGTCTTCTTCGTCTTCTTCTTCTTCTATGTCTTCTTCTTCTTCTATGTCTTCGTCTTCTTCTTCTATGTCTTCTTCTTCGTCTTCTTCTTCTTCTATGTCTTCGTCTTCTTCTTCTATGTCTTCGTCTTCTTCTTCTTCTTCTATGTCTTCGTCTTCTATGTCTTCGTCTTCTTCTTCTATGTCTTCGTCTTCTTCTTCGTCTTCTTCTTCTATGTCTTCGTCTTCTTCTTCGTCTTCTTCTTCTATGTCTTCGTCTTCTTCTTCGTCTTCTTCTTCTATGTCTTCGTCTTCGTCTTCTTCTTCTTCGTCTTCTTCTTCGTCTTCGTCTTCGTCTTCGTCTTCTTCTTCTATGTCTTCGTCTTCGTCTTCTTCTTCTTCTTCTTCTTCTTCTTCTATGTCTTCGTCTTCTTCTTCGTCTTCTTCTTCTTCTATGTCTTCGTCTTCTTCTTCTATGTCTTCGTCTTCTTCTTCTTCTTCTATGTCTTCGTCTTCTTCTTCTATGTCTTCGTCTTCTTCTTCTATGTCTTCGTCTTCTTCTTCTTCGTCTTCGTCTTCTTCTTCTATGTCTTCGTCTTCTTCTTCTATGTCTTCGTCTTCTTCTTCTATGTCTTCGTCTTCTTCTTCTATGTCTTCGTCTTCTTCTTCTATGTCTTCTTCTTCGTCTTCTTCTTCTATGTCTTCGTCTTCGTCTTCTTCTTCTATGTCTTCGTCTTCTTCTTCTTCTATGTCTTCGTCTTCGTCTTCTTCTTCTATGTCTTCGTCTTCTTCTTCTATGTCTTCTTCTTCGTCTTCTTCTTCTATGTCTTCGTCTTCGTCTTCTTCTTCTATGTCTTCGTCTTCTTCTTCGTCTTCTTCTTCTATGTCTTCGTCTTCGTCTTCTTCTTCTATGTCTTCTTCTTCGTCTTCTTCTTCTATGTCTTCGTCTTCGTCTTCTTCTTCTATGTCTTCGTCTTCTTCTTCGTCTTCTTCTTCTATGTCTTCGTCTTCGTCTTCTTCTTCTATGTCTTCGTCTTCTTCTTCTATGTCTTCTTCTTCGTCTTCTTCTTCTATGTCTTCGTCTTCGTCTTCTTCTTCTATGTCTTCGTCTTCTTCTTCTATGTCTTCTTCTTCGTCTTCTTCTTCTATGTCTTCGTCTTCGTCTTCTTCTTCTATGTCTTCGTCTTCTTCTTCGTCTTCTTCTTCTATGTCTTCGTCTTCGTCTTCTTCTTCTATGTCTTCTTCTTCGTCTTCTTCTTCTATGTCTTCGTCTTCGTCTTCTTCTTCTATGTCTTCGTCTTCTTCTTCGTCTTCTTCTTCTATGTCTTCGTCTTCGTCTTCTTCTTCTATGTCTTCGTCTTCTTCTTCGTCTTCTTCTTCTATGTCTTCGTCTTCGTCTTCTTCTTCTATGTCTTCTTCTTCGTCTTCTTCTTCTATGTCTTCTTCTTCGTCTTCTTCTTCTATGTCTTCGTCTTCGTCTTCTTCTTCTATGTCTTCGTCTTCGTCTTCTTCTTCTTCTTCTATGTCTTCGTCTTCGTCTTCTTCTTCCATGTCTTCTTCTTCGTCTTCTTCTTCTATGTCTTCGTCTTCGTCTTCTTCTTCCATGTCTTCTTCTTCGTCTTCTTCTTCTATGTCTTCGTCTTCGTCTTCTTCTTCCATGTCTTCTTCTTCGTCTTCTTCTTCTATGTCTTCGTCTTCGTCTTCTTCTTCCATGTCTTCTTCTTCGTCTTCTTCTTCTATGTCTTCGTCTTCGTCTTCTTCTTCCATGTCTTCTTCTTCGTCTTCTTCTTCCATGTCTTCGTCTTCGTCTTCTTCTTCCATGTCTTCTTCTTCGTCTTCTTCTTCCATGTCTTCGTCTTCGTCTTCTTCTTCCATGTCTTCTTCTTCGTCTTCTTCTTCCATGTCTTCGTCTTCGTCTTCTTCTTCCATGTCTTCTTCTTCGTCTTCTTCTTCCATGTCTTCGTCTTCGTCTTCTTCTTCCATGTCTTCTTCTTCGTCTTCTTCTTCCATGTCTTCGTCTTCGTCTTCTTCTTCCATGTCTTCGTCTTCGTCTTCTTCTTCCATGTCTTCTTCTTCGTCTTCTTCTTCCATGTCTTCGTCTTCGTCTTCTTCTTCCATGTCTTCTTCTTCGTCTTCTTCT
>NC_140991.1:14490476-14627976 GCF_052327205.1 Somniosus microcephalus | reverse complement strand
TTTGTCTTCGTCTTCTTTGTCTTCGTCTTCTTTGTCTTCGTCTTCTTTGTCTTCGTCTTCTTTGTCTTCGTCGTCTTTGTCTTCGTCGTCTTTGTCTTCGTCTTCTTTGTCTTCGTCTTCTTTGTCTTCGTCTTCTTTGTCTTCGTCTTCTTTGTCTTCGTCGTCTTTGTCTTCGTCGTCTTTGTCTTCGTCGTCTTTGTCTTCGTCGTCTTCGTCGTCTTCGTCGTCTTCGTCTTCTTCGTCTTCGTCTTCGTCTTCTTTGTCTTCGTCTTCTTTGTCTTCGTCTTCTTTGTCTTCGTCTTCTTCGTCTTCGTCTTCTTTGTCTTCGTCTTCTTTGTCTTCGTCTTCTTTGTCTTCGTCTTCTTTGTCTTCGTCTTCTTTGTCTTCGTCTTCTTTTTCTTCGTCTTCTATGTCTTCTTCTTCTATGTCTTCTTCTTCTATGTCTTCGTCTTCTTTGTCTTCGTCTTCTTTGTCTTCGTCTTCTTTGTCTTCGTCTTCTTTGTCTTCGTCTTCTTTGTCTTCGTCTTCTTTGTCTTCGTCTTCTTTGTCTTCGTCTTCTTTGTCTTCGTCTTCTTTGTCTTCGTCTTCTTTGTCTTCGTCTTCTTTGTCTTCGTCTTCTTTGTCTTCGTCTTCTTTGTCTTCGTCTTCTTCGTCTTCTTCTTCTATGTCTTCGTCTTCTTTGTCTTCGTCTTCTTCGTCTTCTTTGTCTTCGTCTTCTTTGTCTTCGTCTTCTTCGTCTTCTTCGTCTTCTTCTTCTATGTCTTCGTCTTCTATGTCTTCGTCTTCTATGTCTTCGTCTTCTATGTCTTCGTCTTCTTTGTCTTCGTCTTCTTTGTCTTCGTCTTCTTCGTCTTCTTCTTCTATGTCTTCGTCTTCTTTGTCTTCGTCTTCTTTGTCTTCGTCTTCTTCGTCTTCTTTGTCTTCGTCTTCTTCGTCTTCTTTGTCTTCGTCTTCTTTGTCTTCGTCTTCTTCGTCTTCTTCGTCTTCTTCTTCTTTGTCTTCTTCTTCTATGTCTTCTTCTTCTATGTCTTCTTCTTCTATGTCTTCGTCTTCTTTGTCTTCGTCTTCTTTGTCTTCGTCTTCTTCGTCTTCTTCTTCTATGTCTTCGTCTTCTTTGTCTTCGTCTTCTTCGTCTTCTTTGTCTTCGTCTTCTTTGTCTTCGTCTTCTTCGTCTTCTTCGTCTTCTTCTTCTATGTCTTCTTCTTCTATGTCTTCGTCTTCTTTGTCTTCGTCTTCTTCGTCTTCTTTGTCTTCGTCTTCTTTGTCTTCGTCTTCTTCGTCTTCTTCGTCTTCTTCTTCTTTGTCTTCTTCTTCTATGTCTTCTTCTTCTATGTCTTCTTCTTCTATGTCTTCGTCTTCTTCGTCTTCGTCTTCTTCGTCTTCGTCTTCGTCTTCGTCTTCGTCTTCTTCGTCTTCTTCGTCTTCTTCTTCTTCTTCTTCTTCTTCTTCTTCCCCTTTGTACATCACCATTTCCCAATCTATTTAAATAATACTCTACCTTTCTGTTTTTCCTACCGAAGTGGATAACTTCACATTTATCCACGTTATACTGCATCTGCCATGTACTTTCCCACTCACTCAACTTGTCTAAATCGCCTTCAAGCCCCTTTGCATCCTCCTCACAACTCACAATCCCACCTAGTTTCGTGTCATCAGCAAACTTGCAAATATTACATTTGGTTCCCTCATTGATATATATTGTGAATAGTTGGGGCCCAAGCACTGATCCCTGCGGTACCACATTAGTCACCACCTGCCACCCCGAAAAAGACCCATTTATTCCTACTCTCTGTTTCCTGTCTGTTAACCAATTTTCAATCCATGCCAGTACATTACCCCCAATCCCATGTGCTTTAATTTTGTACACTAACCTCTTCTGTGGGACTTTATCAAAGGCCTTCTGAAAATCCAAATACACCACATCCACTGGTTCACCCATATCTATTCTACCAGTTACATCCTCAAAAAACTCCAGTGGGTTTGTTAAACACGATTTCCCTTGTTGACTTTGTCTAATCCCGTTGATATTTTCTAAGTGTCCTGTTATCACATTCTTTATAATAGACTCTAGCATTTTCCCTACTACTGATGTTAGGCTCACTGGTCTGTAGTTCCCTGTTTTCTCTCTCCTTCCTTTTTTAAATAGTGGGATTACATTTGCCACCCTCCAATCTGCAGGAACTGTTCCATAATCTATAGAATTTTGGAAGATGACAATCAAGGTTAAGGTAAGTGGCTCAATCCAATGTTGGAAATCGGGTGTCCAGTGAGCATTGCACACCCACTGACGTCATGATCTCCATCATGGCGAACTCCCTGGCGATCAAGGTTACTGGCAGCGCTACCCGCACCACTGATATGGCGTGCGGTGCTGGAATCTGCATCAGCTATTGTTACAGCTGTCAACAGCATTGCAGCCCCATCTCCTGGTTGCTTGCACCACACAAATTTCTCCCCCAATTTGCTGTTAACAAATCTGTGCTGACTTTCATTTATTAACCCACATTTTTCTAAGTGCCTCAATGGATGCACGCCTCAACGGATGCACGCCTCAACAGGGAACCAATATTGTGAGAGGCTAGTGCCAGTTAAAGTTAGCCTGCACTAATTAAAACCAGCCTGCATCTTTTAAAGGGAAGGTGGGTTGTGGCTGGAGCAGGTGCGGGAAGTCGTCCTGGAAGACATTCTGACCTGGGAAATAGTGAACAATGGTACAACAGGGGAGGGCTCCAAGAGGTGGAAAGGAGCAAGGATGTGCTCTATCCACAGGGGGCCAGAAGTGTGAGGAATGGAACTAGGCATATAACCATGCACAGGTGAGTACAATTAGGAATAAAGAAGGAAACAATTAAGAGTTCATGGTGCCCTCTGGTGGCGAGACGAGGCAGAACCTGGGTCATTCCTGACTGGACCCCCCCCCCTAGGAACGGCCCCTGACGTTCCCCCAGAAGGTCCATGGCGACGCGAAGAAAGTTCTGCACTAAATCGCGATCCAGGATGCTCCGGTCTGGGACCCAGGAGCGTTCCTCCGGACCATATCCCTCCCAGTCCACCAGGAACTGGAGGCCCCCACGAACCCGGCGAGAGTCCATCAGGCGACGGACCGTGTAGGCAGGCTGGCCTTCGATGATGCGGGGAGCAGGAGGAGGCCTCGTGGCGGGCGCCAGGGAACTGATGGCCACTGGCCGGAGCCGGGAGACGTGGAAGGTAGGATGAATCCGCATGGAGCGGGGCAGCTGGAGACGGTAGGACACCGGGTTGACCTTCCTCAACACCGTGAAGGGACCGATGAAACGGGGCGCCAGCTTGCGGGACTCCACTCACAGCGGGAGATCCTGCGTAGAAAGCCAGACCCTCTGACCAGGACGGAATGAAGGAGCCGGTCTGTGCCGCTTGTTGGCCTGGATCCGTCGTTGCCGAGAAGCTCGTTGTAAGGCCAGCCGCGCTCTCCTCCAGGTCCGTCGACAGCGCTGGACAAACTTCTCCACGGAGGGAACCCCCACCTCGAGCTCCTGCTCCTGGAACAGTGGAGGCTGAAAACCGAACTGGCACTCGAATGGCGACATTCCTGTGGGGGAGCAGCGCAAGGTGTTGTGCACGTACTCAGCCCAGACGATGTGACGACTCCAGGTCGCAGGGTTAGCGGACACGAGACACCTCAGGGTCGTCTCCAGGTCTTGGTTGATCCGTTCTGTTTGACCGTTAGACTGAGGGTGGAAGCCCGAGGAATGAAACCGTGGAAACGTGAAACTCACACTTCTCAGCCTTGACAAACAAGAGGTTATTAAGCAGACGTTGCAGGACTTGCCTTACATGCTGGACATGATCGTGAAGAGTTTTGGAGAAAATGAGAATGTTGTCCAGGTAGACAAAGACAAAGCGATTCAGCATGTCTCGGAGGACGTCGTTGATGAGCGCCTGGAACACAGCAGGGGCGTTGGCCAATCCAAAAGGCATGACCAGGTTCTCGTAGTGCCTGGTAGGTGTGTTGAATGCCGTCTTCCACTCGTCCCCTTCGCGGACGCGGATGAGGTTGTAAGCGTTGCGGAGATCCAATTTTGTGAAGACTGTGGCTCCCTGTAGTAGCTCGAAGGCCGTCGACATGAGCGGAAGAGGATAACGGTTTTTTATAGTAATCTTGTTAAGGCCACGGTAGTCGACGCAGGGGCGGAGACCTCCATCTTTCTTACTCACGAAGAAAAAACCGGCACCAGCAGGAGAGGTGGACGGACGGATGAAGCCAGCGGTGAGGGCGTCACGGATGTAATCCTCCATGGCGGCGGTCTCTGGAGCAGAAAGAGAGAAGATCCTACCCCTAGGTGGGCATGTCCCAGGCAGGAGGTCAATGGCACAGTCATATGGCCTATGAGGGGGAAGTGATGTGGCTCGAACCTTACTGAAGACCTCTTTTAAATCCTCATACTCGAGGGGCACTCGGGCAATTCAGAGTGCGATGGGGGCTCCTGGGGCTGGGAAGGAGACTTGGAGCGAAGACAGGTGGTATGGCAGGCGGAGCCCCATTCCGTAAGCCGGCCGGCGGCCCAATCCATGCGTGGATTATGGCAGGCCAACCAAGGGTAACCCAGAACTAATGGAAACTCGGGAGGGTGGATAAGGGAGAATTGGATGGTCACGAAATGTTGTCCTTCCACGCCCATACACAGGGGGGCAGTAAGATGGTGAATAGTTCCAGAGCCCAGGGGTCTTCCATCCAGGGCGATAACAGTGAGGGGGTGAACTGGATGGGTCAGGGGAATCTTGAGCTGTTTAGCTAAACCCAGATCCATGAAGTTACCATCGGACCCAGAATCCACCAGGGCCTTAAGATCATGTTGTTGATTGCCCCAGAAAAGGGAGGATGCCAGCAGGATCCTAGAAACAGTGGGACCGGGAGGGATGGCTACGCTCATCTCAGGTCCCTCCGTCCTGGACGAGCCCTGGCTTTTCCCACCAACTTTGGGCAAGAAGAGCGAAAGTGGCCCGGTTCCCCACAATAAAGGCAAGATCCCTCTCTCATTCGGCGATCACGTTCAGGCTGCGAGAGACGAGTTACTCCCAACTGCATGGGCTCCTCTGGATCAGTCAAAGATGGACTCGGGATGGCTCGGAGGTTCTCGGATGGCTTCGAAGCAGGGAAGGCTCTTGTCTCCGGAAGTGGGGGGAAAAAGGAGCGGCGTTCTCTTCGCCTCTCATGGAGACGATTATCCACTCGAATGGAGATATCAAAGAGAGACTCCAAATCACTCACCGGATCTCTGGAAGCCAGTTCGTCCTTGATTTCATTCGTGAGACCATGGCAAAAAGTGGCGATGAGTGCCTCCGAATTCCATTGGCTCTCTGCAGCGAGTGCGCGAAACTCAATAGCGTAGTCTGCAACGCTACGAGCCCCCTGGCGAAGCCGAAGCAGTTTGTTAGATGCCTCTCTCCCACTGACAGGACACTTCTCATTTCCTCAGAGAAAAGTTGGTAGTTTGAACATGCCGGAGTTTGCTGTTCCCAGACGGCCGTAGCCCAGGTAAGTGCTTTGCCGGTGAGTAGCGAAATGATGTAGGCTACTCGGGAACGGTCACTGGGAAATAATGAACCTTGCAGCTGGAAAGCCAGGGAACACTGGGTTAGAAAGCCTAGACATCCTCCCGGGTTACCGTCGTAGCGCCCGGGTGCAGGTAATCGGGGTTCTTTCAGAGGGGGAGGTGAAACCGGAGGAGCGGGTAACGGTGCTGGAGTAGCTTGGGTCGCCTGACTCTGGCTCTGATGGAAAGCAATGACGAAGGCCTCCAGCTGTTTATGGCTTCGGGAGAATGACGTGGCGAGGCACCGCAGTTCGTCCAAGACCAGTTGTAGCTGTTCAAAGAGTTGTCGTAGCCATTGGTCCTTCTCTGCTGGGTCCATGTTTGGCTCAGTCTTGCTGTGAGGAATGGAACTAGGTGAACCCAACTGCAGGAAGGCAAACTGAGGCAGAGGTTAGGTTGCAAAAACAAAGATAGACTTTACTTGAAATAAACAAAATAACAACAGCACAGATACAGGCTAGCAGGCCGGCAAGCGGATCACAAGGCAGTGAAACTCAAGACTGAGCAATGAACATAAACTAAGCACCACTTAAATAGCAGGCATATAACCATGCACAGGTGAGTACAATTAGGAATAAAGAAGGAAACAATTAAGAGTTCATGGTGCCCTCTGGTGGCGAGACGAGGCAGAACCTGGGTCATTCCTGACAAGAAGACCCTCCAGAAAAGTTCTTGGAAGGCAGTGGGAGCAGATAGCTGTCGCGGTGAATGCCAGATGTCAAGCCCCGAGGACCTGGGTGCAGTGCATGTATCTTCAAATGCCGTGTCCCACCAACTGCACCACTAGCCTTAGCTCAGTGCACCACATTCCCATCACTCACCTACCAACAGTATCTATCAGTCCGGATTCATGCCTAACATTCATAGCTTCACCTCACCCTCACACACTTAACACTGCTGCAAGCCTCACACTCGCATCTCACAGCTTGCACACACTGCCAGCTATTCAACCATGACAGCCACATCACCCAAACACATTGCACCACACTCACTTGCGGGACAACTGGAGACAGCAGGACCTAACCGGCGGGGGGACAGGTGTACCCCCATGGAGCCAGCCCAGACTGCTGCTGCCCATGCCGAGATGGTGCAGTCTGAAGCTGGGCCTTCTAGGCCTAGAGCTGCTTGAGATCATCTTCTAAGACCATCTGCGGTTTCCCCCACTAAAAGTCAGCAGCCTTCCACCAACCATGCTGTAGCCACTAGGGTAGCAGTGCGTAGGAGCACTAGGACAGGCAAAGGCACACGGAAGATAGGCACTAAGGGAATGCACAAGGGTGATTAGTTGACGTTTGTATGCAATATAGCATAGTTTGATTTATAAATTGATATTATGTCTTCAAGGCTGAACTTAGGAGACTGTTTATTTCTTTTAGCATGCCCATTTGTAAACTTATTTTCTTTTAAAAGATTCCTTCAGCCCTTCCCAACATTCCCCAGGTAATATGTAATGTTGGCAACCTGCCTCTTGAGGTGCTATTATGAAACTGGCCAATAAGAAATGTGTCAGAGTTGCCTGTCTCCCACGGACATGCCTTGTCTCCAGATGGTTACTCCTCCGATGATGATATCACTGTGATAGGAAATTTGCTGTACAAGAAAATTGTGGCTGTGAACCCATATCCTAGCGGTCTGGTATGGTCTTTCATACATCATCTTCTACCACTAAGATGAAGATAATATATGGTTGGAATTTCCCCGGGGTATTGCCACCGAAACAAAATTTCCACTGAAGTTACAGCGGCAGAGTGGGAAAAACAACAATAACAACTTGAATTTATATAGCACATTTAACATAAAACGACCCAAGGCGCTTCATAGGAGCGTTATCAAACAAAATTTGACACCGTGCCACATAAGGAGATATGAGGACAGGTGGCCAAAAGCTTGGTCAAAAAGATAGGTTTTAAGGAGCATAAGAACATAAGAAGTAGGAGCAGGAGTAGGCCATACGGCCCCTCGGGCCTGCTCCGCCATTCAATAGGATCATGGCTGATCTGAACCTAGACTCACGTCCACTTCCCTGCCCGCTCCCCGTAACCCCTAATTCCCTTATCAGCTAGGAAACTGTCTATCTCCGTTTTAAATTTATTTAATGTCGCAGCTTCCACAGCTCTCTGAGGTAGCAAATTCCATAGATTTACTACCCTCTGAGTGAAGAAGTTTCTCCTCATCTCAGTTTTGAAAGGGCAGCCCCTTATTCTAAGATTATGCCCCCTAGTTCTAGTCTCACCCATCAGTGGAAACATCCTCACCGCATCCACCCGATCAAGCCCCCTCACAATCTTATATGTTTCGATAAGATCGCCTCTCATTCTTCTGAACTCCAATGAGTAGAGGCCCAACCTACTCAACCTTTCCTCATAAGTCAACCCCCTCATCTCCGGAATCAACCGAGTGAACCTTCTCTGAACTGCCTCGAGAGCAAGTATATCTTTTCTTAAATATGGAAACCAAAACTGTACGCAATATTCCAGGTGTGGCCTCACCAATACCTTGTATAACTGCAGCAAGACTTCCCTGTTTTTATACTCCATCCCCCTTGCAATAAAAGCCAAGATTCCATTGGCCTTCCTGATCACCTGCTGTACCTGCATACTAACTTTTTGTGTTTCATGCACCAGGACCCCCCGATCCCTTTGTACTGTAGCACTTTGCAGTTTCTCTCCATTTAGATAATAACTTGCTCTTTGATTTTTTCTGCCAAAGTGCATAACCTCACACTTTCCAACATTATATTCCATCTGCCAAATTTCTGCCCACTCACTTAGCCTGTCTATGTCCTTTTGCAGGTTTTTTATGTCTTCCTCACTCACTGCTTTCCCTCCCATCTTTGTATCGTCGGCAAACTTGGATATGTTGCACCTGGTCCCCTCCTCCAAATCGTTAATATAGATTGTAAAGAGTTGGGGGTCATATTCCGATTACACACCATCTTTAAGGGGAAGAGAGAGGCGGAGAGGTTTAGGTGAATGGAAATGGGAGGCTGGCCAGGAGAGCATTGATTGACTCTGGTAGTTTTTTTTTATAAATGTGAATTATTATAACATTGATGAACAGACATTTCCTGTTAATTTAAAAATATATAATTTATTTAAATATACAATACAATAAAATCAGGTTGTGGGCATTTTAGCCAACTAAAAAAATCTGTAAGACAATTCTGGTAGCCAAATGTGTTCAGAAGTATTCTGGGATTTCTCTTGCTCTCTTGATACAGTCTACTGTCTGTAGTTTAGAATATCCAACTGAAGTGAAATACCCATGTTATTGCTATTGGAGTTTGTAAGTAGAATTTTATATTACAGCTTCTGAGAGGTGACACAAATTCAGACATTAAAGTTTAGAATATTCAAAGCACCATACAATTTCAGGAATAAAGCACAAATGTATGAATTGTAGTTAAACCTTTATGCATATTTTGTAACAACTGCTAATAGTTTCCCTGGCATTCTGTTGTTTACATTACCAAAGTAAAGATCCACATCTCCGTAATGGTTGTTGAAATATCCAAACATTTATCTTTAATGTATCTAGTGTCTCTTGGGCTATACAGGCCCAGCATGTTTATTTTACATATAAACCTGTTTATTTTAAACCTTGCATTTAAATCTAAACACTTTTGTTTAATACTGTCCAAACAGTAAAAAAAATGCAAACACAGGACTGAAGGGAATAATGTTGGCATATACTTTATCAACCACAAATAAGACCCTTTTCTGTTCAACCTCAACAAAAAGGAAATCCCTTTTCACAATGTGAGCTTTAACGAGGAACAGGTCGTGTCACCAGGGAGAGAGTTGAGCTAGAAACGCTCAGATCATTGACATCATGGGCAAGAACTGACAATTTTTCAAGAAAGTAATGGATATTTACTTGGATTAGATCACTATGTTTTAGATTTGCCAAACAAGTGAAAAATCTTTGCGAAACATAATTTTTATACTTGATTTTTAACTTGGTGAACCAAACAACCTGAACAAAAATGTTTTATCTCTAAAACTAAAATGTAGCATTGGATGTACCATAATAACTTTAATATTTAGTAGCAGTATTTAGTACAGCTTTTCATGTTTAGAATTTATTACAGTATGAGTGGAGCAGTGGATTGGTGTACCAATGCACTGCACCACTGAGTTTAACATTATATTTTGCTATAGGGAAAATTCCCAATCTCCGTTGACCCATTGTGGGAGGAGGTAGAGTAAAGACCAAATTGTCTCAAATGAAAATTCAGGATGGATCGGTAAACATGTTCCCTGAGCTGTGCTCAGGCACATACGAGGCAGGCAATGTACAATGGGATTGGTGTAGGGCTAAAGGGATGGGAAAATAATTTATTACTTTGTAATTTTTTAATATTTACCTTAATCTTTGGATTATTTAGTGGATGCATCCTTGATTATTGAGTTAATATTTCCTCCATCTTAAACCTTTACCTGAATCAATGATTGTGTACTGATCTTTATAATTTAACGTTAAAATTGGCTAACTGTGCTTGTGGCGTCTGTGCCTGGGCTGTGCAGCACATTCAGCTGCACATTCTTTTGAAGCATGACGGTATATACTTTTGGCTTTTTCTGCTCTTTTTTCATGCTGCCAATTGTCTTGGCTATGCTGTCTTGGATTGCATTTGGTTGTTCTTTCATCTGCTTCAGCTCCATGGGGGGAAGGCTCTCTTCCTTTTCTCCTATGTTTAGATTGAGCTTGTCTTAAAGCCAATTTCTTTTTTTCCCATTCTTCCTCCTGCAGTTGCCTCTGCATCTTTTCTTTCACTGCACGTTCGATGTCTCTCCTGTCTCTTCTGTCAAATGCTTCTGCAATTAATCTCACTCTATCCTTCCTTCTCATTCGAGGTGCTAGCTTCTCAAGTGAAGATGTAGCCTCCAACCTGGTTTGCCTCTGTCTTGAGTTGTTTCTGCTTTGCTTGTATCTCCTCTCTTGGCCTGCATGTTTTGAATTGTGATGGCTTTGGCATTTTTCGCAGAACCTGAAGGGATACTGAACTGGAATCTTGAATGCGTCAATATCACTAAAGCTTGAAATTTGTGCAATAGGCTGTGGAGAAGAAAATCTTTTCATTACTTAATCTTGAAGGAGTAATTTCATCCCTTAAGAAAATTATTTGACAGTTAAATATGCAGGTTTAAACATTTCTTGCTCTTTTTCAGAAATTTTAATTTCTAAGGGGGTGCAAGAACAGAGTGACCTGTAGGTTCACATATACAAATCTTTGAAGGTGGCAGGACAAGTTGATAAGGTTGTTAAAAAGCATATGGGATCGTGAGCTTTAAAAATAGAGGCATAGAGTACAAAAGCAAGAAAGTTACGCTAAACATTTATAAATCTCTGGTTAGGCTTCAGTTGGAGTATTGTGTCCAATTCTGGGCACCACACTTTATAAAAGGCTTGGAGAGAGTGCAGAGGAGAAACTACAAGAATTATACCATGACGAGGGACGTATGTTACGTGGAGACTGGAGATGGTAGAACTGTTCTCCTCAGAGCAGAGAAAGTTCAGGGGAGATTCAATGGAGCTGTTCAGAATTATGAAGGGTTCAGAGTAAATAAGGAGAAACTGTTTCCACTGAGAGGATTTTAAAAAATTCATTCATGGGACGTGGGCGTCGCTGGTAAGGGCAGTATTTATTGCCCAACCCTCTTTGCCCTGGAGAAGGTGGTGGTAACCAGAGGACACAAATTTAAGATGATTGGCAAAAGAACCAGATGAGGAGAAATGTTTCACGCAGTGACTTGTTATGATCTGGAATGCACTGCCTGAAAGGGCGGTGGAAGTAGATTTAATAGTAACTTTCAAAAGGGAATTGGAAATATAACTGAAAAGGAAATTTTTTCAGGGCTATGGGGGAAGAGTAGGGGCGTGAAACTAATTAGATAGCTCTTTCAAAGAGCCAGCACCGGCACAATGGCCCGGCTGTCCTCCTTCTGTGCTGTAAAACATAGAAAACATAGAAGATAGGAGCAGGAGTAGGCCATTCGGCCCCTCGAGCCTGCTCCGCCATTTAATGAGATCATGGCTGATCATCCAAATGAAGTACCCTGTGTGGTAAACCACTGTTTGTATTCCTGTTTGTCCTGTTTGTATTCCACTGTGTACATGCCTGGACATGCCTCGGCTGACTCCTCCCACAGGTCCTAGTATAAAGGTGACTGCTCCCCAGCCCTTGTATCCTGGACCGGTCGACCACTCGAGGCAGACCTCCATTCTGTTGTTAATAAAAGCCTTTAGTTACTCTTCTAACTCTCAGTCTTTTATGAGTAATTGATAGCGCATCAATTTTATTAACAACATTTTTATAATGGAGAAGATCCTCACACCAGCATGCCTGGACTTAGATCATTGGGGGGCGGACTCATCCACCAAGTTTACTCACTGGCTTAAGTGTTTCGAAAAATTCCTGACCGCCTCCGAAGCAATCAAATCGGACGAGGACAAACTGGATGTCCTGACCTCCAAAGTGAACCACCGAGTGTACTCGGTCATCCAAGACGCGACCTCGTACGCGGATGCTATCAAGCTCCTCAAGGACCAGTACACGCGCCCAGTGAACGAAGTGTACGCCAGGCACCTCCTGGGGAGTCGTAAACAACAACCTGGGGAATCGACCGTGGAATACCTTCAGGCACTGTCTGTGCTTGGCCGGGCCTGTGGTTGTAAGGATGTAAAGGCCGCCGTGTACACAGAGGAACTTATCCGGGACGCTTTTGTAGCGGGCCACAGATCCAATTACACACGACAGCGACTGTTGGAGCAGAGCAACCTCGACCTCAACAAGGCCTCTGAACTCGCACTATCGTTGGATGCAGCCTACCAGGGCATGGATGCCTACTCCTCTGCACCGTGGACGCCGCGGGGAATGACAGCCTGGGACACGGTAGGACCGCCTCATAGCGCCGTGCCACCCCAGCCACACCCCAACAACGGCCCAACTACCGCAGCAGTGTCCCAAGGCCAGACAGCAGTGCCCCAAGGCCAGAAATGCTACTTCTGTGGCCAGGCAAAACACCCCAGAGCGCGCTGCCCGGCGAAAAACGCGATCGGCTCGGGCTGCGGGAAGAAGGGACACTACGCTAGCGTCTGCAGGGCCAAAGCCACCCCGAACCCCAGCAGCGCCGCGTGTGGGCCATGCGGGCCGCCATTTTGGACCTCCCCGGCCGTGTGCGAATCACCGGTACAGCAGCCATTTTGGACGCCTCCAGCCACATGGGGATCATGGACGCCGCCATCTTGGACGACAGCCGGGACGCAGCAGGCCCCCGACACCGCCTCATCTGATACCCGCAGCGACACACCGACCCCTACGCTGGCATCCGTTACACTGGACCAAGCGAGACCGCACCAACTGGCCAGTTCCACAATGGACATTAAGGTAAATGGTCACGATACAATCTGCCTTTTTGACTCTGGGAGCACGGAGAGCTTCATCCACCCCAACACGGTGCGGCGTTGCTCTCTCCCAGTCCTGCCTGCGCAACAGCGGATTTCTATGGCCTCCGAGTCCCAGTCGGCGGACATCGGCGGCTACTGCGTGGTGACACTCGTAGTAGACGGGACCGTGTACGATCATTTTAAACTTCTGGTCCTGCCTGACCTCTGCGCTGCCGTCCTGCTGGGGTTAGATTTTCAGTGCCACCTTGAAAGTGTTACGATGGCGTACGGTGGACCCCTACCCCCACTCACAGTCCGCAACCAGCAGCTTCCAAATTGCCCGCCGCGCACCAGGTGCAACCTCTCCACACTCAGAGTCACCCCCCCACCACTGTTTGCTAACCTCACCCCCAACTGTAAGCCCATCGCCACAAAGAGCAGGCGATACAGTGCCGGGGACAGGGTTTTCATTAAAACCGAAGTGGAGCGGCTCCTGAAAGAAGGGATTATTGAGGGCAGCACCAGCCCCTGGCGAGCCCAGGTTGTGGTCGTTAAGACCAGCGAGAAGCAGCGCCTGGTCATCGACTACAGCCAGACAATAAATCGCTACACCCTGCTGGACGCCTACCCACTCCCCCGTATAGCTGATATGGTCAACCAGATCGCGCAGTACCGCGTCTTCTCGACCATTGACCTGAAATCAGCGTACCACCAGCTCCCCATCCGCCCTGAGGACCGCCAGTACACTGCCTTTGAGGCAAACGGCCGCCTCTATCACTTCCTTAGGGTTCCCTTTGGCGTCACCAACGGGGTCTCCATCTTCCAAAGGGAGATGGACCGGATGGTAGATCAAAATGCGTTGCAGGCCACTTTCCCATATCTGGACAATGTGACCATCTGCGGCCGTGACTTGCAGGACCATGACGCAAACCTCGAAAAATTCCTCCGCACCGCCCAACTCCTAAACCTGACATATAACAAGGAGAAGTGCATATTCCGCACAAACCGCCTCGCCATCCTTGGCTGTGTTGTGGAACACGGAGTCATCGGCCCCGACCCTGACCGGATGCGTCCCCTTATGGAACTTCCACTGCCCCACTGCCTCAAGGCCCTGAAGAGGTGCCTAGGGTTTTTCTCCTATTACGCCCAGTGGGTCCCCTACTATGCGGACAAGGCCCGTCCGCTGATCAAGTCCACCTCTTTTCCCTTGACGGCAGAGGCCCGCTTAGCCTTCCACCGTATCAAGGAGGACATTGCCAAAGCCACCATGCACGCAGTGGACGAATCCATCCCCTTCCAGGTGGAAAGCGACGCGTCCGACTTTGCCCTGGCCGCTACCCTCAATCAGGCGGGGAGACCCGTGGCCTTCTTTTCACGAACCCTCCAAGGCCCGGAGACCAGACACTCCGCTGTTGAGAAGGAGGCCCAGGCGATTGTGGAGGCTGTGCGTCATTGGAGGCACTACCTGGCCGGAAAACGATTTACCCTGCTCACTGACCAGTGTTCAGTTGCTTTTATGTTTAACAACAAGCAGAGGGGCAAAATCAAAAATGACAAGATCTTGAGGTGGAGAATCGAACTTTCCACCTACAACTACGAGATCTTGTACCGGCCCGGGAAGCTAAATGAACCCCCGGATGCGCTATCGCGTGGCACCTGCGCCAGCGCGCAGATCGATAGACTACGGGTCCTCCACAATGACCTCTGCCACCCGGGGGTCACCAGGTTCTTCCACCTCATCAAGGCCCGCAACCTGCCTTACTCTATTGAGGAGGTCAGGACCATGACCAGGAACTGCCAAGTCTGCGCTGAGTGCAAACCACACTTTTATAGACCAGACAAGGCCCACCTGATAAAAGCCACTCGCCCCTTCGAGCGCCTGAGCGTTGATTTTAAAGGGCCTCTCCCCTCCTCCGACCGCAATGTGTACTTCCTCAATATTATTGATGAGTACTCCCGTTTCCCGTTCGCCTTCCCCTGCCCGGACATGACCAGTGCCACGGTCATTAAATGTCTGAACAACCTCTTCACCCTGTTTGGCTTCCCCAGCTATATCCATAGCGACCGGGGCTCATCGTTTATGAGCGACGAACTCCGTCAGTACCTGCTAACTAGGGGTATTGCCACAAGCAGGACCACCAGTTACAACCCCCGGGGGAACGGACAGGTGGAAAGAGAAAATGCGACAGTTTGGAAGGCCGTCCTGCTAGCCTTAAAGTCTAGGGGCCTTCCAACCTCCCGCTGGCAGGATGTGCTCCCCGATGCGCTCCACTCTATTCGGTCACTGCTCTGCACTGCCACTAACGCCACCCCTCATGAGAAAATGTTTGTCTTCCCAAGGAAGTCCACATCAGGGACGTCGCTACCGCCATGGCTGACGTCCCCAGGGCCGGTCCTACTGAGAAGACACGTGAGGACCCATAAAACGGACCCCCTGGTCGAGAGGGTCGACCTCCTCCACGCCAACCCCCAGTATGCTTACATCGCATACCCGGACGGGCGGGAGGACACAGTCTCCATAAGAGACCTTGCACCCTCGGGGACCACAGTAACCCACTACCCACTACCACCCCCCCCCACGATCCGATATCCAGCCCCAGCAGACGGCAGGCCTGGGCCCCGCGACCCGCTCGACATCTACGAGGATGACACGCCTGTGCCACAGCCTACGCTGGACTCGATGCCGGAAGCTTCACTACCCCTGCCGTCGCCACGCCGATCACAGCGGCAGACAAGACCTCCGGAGAGACTCCAATACACTAACTTTTAATACACTTCACCCCGCCGGACTCAATTTTAAACAAGGGGTGAATGTGGTAAACCACTGTTTGTATTCCTGTTTGTCCTGTTTGTATTCCACTGTGTACATGCCTGGACATGCCTCGGCTGACTCCTCCCACAGGTCCTAGTATAAAGGTGACTGCTCCCCGGCCCTTGTATCCTGGACCGGTCGACCACTCGAGGCAGACCTCCATTCTGTTGTTAATAAAAGCCTTTAGTTACTCTTCTAACTCTCAGTCTTTTATGAGTAATTGATAGCGCATCACCCTGTCCCTGCCTTCTCCCCATATCCCTTGATCCCTTTAGCCTTAAGAAATATATCTAACTCCTTCTTGAATATATTTAATGAATTGGCCTCCACTGCCTTCTGTGGTAGAGAATTCCACAGGCTCACCACTCTCTGGGTGAAGAAATTCCTCCTCATCTCTGTCCTAAATGGCTTACCCATTATTCTTAGACTGTGACCCCTGGTTCTGGACTCCCCAGCCATCGGGAACATCCTTCCTGCATCTAGTCTGTCTAGTCCTGTTAGAATTTTATAAGTTTCAATGAGATCCCCTCTCATTCTTCTAAACTCTAGCGAGTATAAGCCCAATCGACCCAATCTCTCCTCATATGTCATTCCTGCCATCCCAGGTATCAGTCTGGTGAATCTTCGCTGCACTCCCTCCATGGCAAGAACATCCTTCCTCAGATAAGACGACCAAAACTGCACACAATACTCAAGGTGTGGTCTCACCAAGGCCCTGTACAACTGCAGCAAGACATCCTTGTTCCTGTACTCGAACCCTCTCGCTACGAAGGCCAACATACCATTTGCCTTCTTAACCGCCTGCAGCACCTGCATGCTTACCTTCAATGACTGGTGCACAAGGACACCCAGGTCTCGTTGCACTTCCCCTTCTCCCAATCTATTGCCGTTCAGATAATAATCTGCCTTCCTGTTTTTGCCACCAAAGTGGCTAACCTCGCATTTATCCACATTATATTGCATCTGCCATGCTTCTGCCCAATCACCCAACCTGTCCAAATCATACTGGAGTTTCTCTGCATCCTCCTCACAGCACACACGCCCACCCAGCTTTGTGTCGTCTGCAAACTTGGAGATATTACTCATTTATATATATTGTGAATAGCTGGGGTCCTAGGACCGATCCCTGCGGTACCCCACTAGTCACTGCCTGCCACTCGGAAAAAGAGCCGTAAGATTCTATATAGGGCTAGAAATTTGTTATAGCCAAGAAATGGGCAGTGTTTAGACTAAAAAAGGTTAAGCTGCGCCACCTGAAAATCGTCAAGGATGCACGCAAAATTTGTGCTCACTCGTTAAAATGATTGCAGTCATGTTTTCGGTCTAAAAACTCAAGCTCATTGGCGTTACACTGAAAAGCTGGACCAATAGGGGGCAGTCTAATTGCAAGTAATGATTGCCACAGGCTTTTTTCACTACTTAAAGGGGAGGTTCATTGATGCTGCAGCACCTCTTTCTCAGGATTGTTGGGTGTGCAGGTGCCTGAACAACCAAAAGAAGAAGGTCAAGGAGAAGGAAGAGTTATTTACAAATCCTGATGGCAGATTGTCACCCCAGGGAGAGAGCCCGGAGGCTCTCTGATGAAGCTCTGGAGGCATTGGTTTTCGCGGTGGAGAGAAGGCTGGCGGTCCTGTACCCGCCAACAAGCAGAAGGCCCTCGTCAAAAGTCTGCCGCACTATGTGGAGGGAGGTAGCACCACCACGTCACAGGCAGCACTGTGGTCCGCAGGACCCACACCCAGTGCAGGAAGAAGTTTAACGACCTCACATGGGTGGTCAGGGTGAGTGAAGGCTTCAAGAAATTCTACATACCACCATCTGTACCACAAGCTTCACACACTACTCAATGCACCACACCCCCAGCACTCACCCACCAACAATATCTACATATCAACACTCACACCCACATCTCGCACGTTGCACACAATAGAAACATAGAAGATAGGAGCAGGAGTAGGCCATTCGGCCCTTCGAGCCTGCTCCGCCATTCAATGAGATCATGGCTGATCATCCCAATTCAGTACCCTGTCCCTGCCTTCTCCCCATATCCCTTGATCCCTTTAGCCTCAAGAAATATATCCAACTCTTTCTTGAATATATTTAATGAACTGGCCTCCACCGCCCTCTGTGGCAGAAAATTCCACAGGTTCACCACTCTCTGGGTGAAGAAATTCCTCCTCATTTCAGTCCTAAATGGCTTACCCCTCATCCTTAGACTATGACCCCTGGTTCTGGACTCCCCAGCCTCAGGTAAGGTGACCAAAACTGCACACAATACTCAGGGTGTGGTCTCACCAAGGCCCTGTACAACTGTAGCAAGACATCCTTGTTCCTGTACTCGAACCCTCTTGCTACGAAGGCCAACATACCATTTGCCTTCTTAACCGCCTGCTGCACCTGCATGCTTACCTTCAGCGACTGGTGCACAAGGACACCCAGGTCTCGTTGCACTTCCCCTTCTCCCAATCTATTGCCATTCAAATAATAATCTGCCTTCCTGTTTTTGCCACCAAAGTGGCTAACCTCACATTTATCCACATTATAGTGCATTTGCCATGTTTCTGCCCAATCACCCAACCTGTCCAAATCGTACTGGAGTTTCACGACATCCTCCTCACAGCTTACCCTCCCACCCAGCTTTGTGTCGTCTGCAAATTTGGAGATATTACATCCAATTCCCTTGTCCAGATCATTAATATATATTGTGAACAGCTGGGGTCCTAGGACCGATCCTTGCGGTACCCCACTAGTCACTGCCTGCCACTCGGAAAACGACCCGTTTATTCCAACTCTTTGCTTTCTGTCCGCCAACCAGTTCTCTATCCAAGTCAATACCTTGCCCCCAATCCCATGTGCCTTAATTTTGCACGCTAATCTCTTATGTGGGACCTTATCGAAAGCCTTCTGAAAGTCCAAATACACCACATCCACTGGTTCTCCCTTATCTATTTTACCAGTTACATCCTCAAAAAATTCCAGTAGATTAGTCAAGCATGATTTACCTTTTGTAAATCCATGTTGACTTTGTCCGATCCAGTCACTGCTTTGCAAGTGCTCTGCTATTACATCTTTTATAATAGACTCTAGCATTTTCCCCACTACCGATGTCAGGCTTACCGGTCTATAATTCCCCGCTTTTTCTCTACCACCTTTTTTGAATAGTGGGGTAACATTAGCTACCCTCCAGAGTCTATCGAGTTGTGGAAGATGACCAGCAATGCATCTACTATCTCTAGGGCCACTTCCTTAAGTACCCTGGAATGTAGACCATCAGGCCCTGGGGATTTATCGGCCTTCAGTCCCATCAATTTTCCTAACACCATTTCCCTACAAATACTGATTTCTTTCAGTTCCTCCCTTTCATCAGACCCTATGTTCCCCGGCACCTCTGGGAGGTTATTTGTGTCCTCCTTTGTGAAGACAGAACCAAAGTATGTATTTAGTTGGTCTGCCATTTCCTTGTTTCCCATTATAAATTCTCCTGATTCTGACTGTAAGGGACCTACGCTTGACTTCACCAATCTTTTTCTCTTCACATATCTATAAAAGCTTTTACAGTCAGTTTTTATGTTCCCTGATAGCTTACTCTCATATTCTATTTTCCCTTTCTTAATTAATCCCTTTGTCCTCCTTTGTTGACTCCTAAACTGCTCCCAATCCTCAGGATTATTGCTTTTTCTAGCCAATTTATATGTGCTCTCCTTGGATCTTATGCTATCCCTAATTTCCCTTGTTAGCCACGGTTGAGTCACCTTTTTTGTTTTATTTTTATGCCAAACTGGGATGAACAAATTCTGTAGCTCATCCATTCGGTCTTTGAATGTTTGCCATTGCCTATCCACCGTCAACCCTTTGAGTGCCATTCCCCAATCAATCCTACCCAACTCGCTCCTCAGACCATCGTAGTTTCCTTTATTTAAATTGAGGACCCTTGTCTCTGAGTGAACTACTTCATTTTCCATCTTAATGAAGAATTCGATCATATTATGATCGCTCCGACCCAAGGGGCCTCGTACAACAAGATTGCTAATTAATGCTTTCTCGTTACATAATACCCAGTCTAAGATGGCCTGATCTCTGGTTGGTTCCTCGACATATTGGTCCAGGAAACCATCCCGTAAACACTCCAGGAATTCCTCCTCCACAGTATTGTTACTAATTTGGTTGGCCCAATCTATATGTAGATTAAAGTCACCCATGATGACTGCTGTGCCCTTATTGCACGCTTCTTTAATCTCCCTTTTAATGCCATCCCCAACCTCCGCCTTACTGTTTGGAGGTCTATATACCACTCCCACTAATGTTTTTTTCCCCTTAGTATTTCTCAATTCTACCCATACAGATTCCACATCATCAGAGCTAATATCCTTCATTACAATTGTATTAATCCCTTCTTTAACCAGTAATGCTACCCCACCTCCCTTTCCTTTTTGCCTATCTTTCCTGAATATCGAATACCCCTGGATGCTGAGTTCCCAGTCTTGGCCATCCTTGAGCCACGTTTCCGTAATCCCAACCAAATCATATTCGTTTACCTCTATTTGCGCAGCCAATTCATCCACCTTATTACAAATGCTCCTCGCATTAAGACACTAAGCCTTCAGGCTTGTTTTTTTAACGCTCTTAGACCTACTAGAATTATTATTTACTGTGGCCATGTTTGATTTAAACCGTTGATTTCTCTGACTGCCACTTTTGTTTTTCTCCTTCCTATCTTTTGCTTTTATCCCTGTTTTCCTTTCCTCTGTCTCCCTGCTCAGGTTCCCAACTCCCTGCCATTTTAGTTTAAACCCCCCCGAACAGTGCTAGCAAACCTCCCCGCAAGGATATTTGTCCTGCTCTGGTTCAGGTGCAACCCGTCCGACTTGTACAAGTCCCACCTTCCCCAGAAGCAGGCCCAGTGATCCAGGAAACTAAAGCCCTCCCTCCTGCACCAACTCTTTAGCCACGCATCCATCTGCTCTATCCTCCTATTCCTATACTCACTAGCACGTGGCACCGGGAGTAATCCAGAGATTACAACCTTTGAGGTCCTACTCTTTAATCTGCTACCTAGCTCCCTAAATTCTTGCTGCAGGACCTTATCCCTCTTCCTACCTATGTCGTTGGTCCCAATGTGAACCATGACCTCTGCCTGTTCACCCTCCCCCTTCAGAATGCCCTGCAGCCGTTCAGTGACATCCTTGACCCTGGCACCAGGGAGGCAACCAACCATCCTGGAGTCACGTCTACGGCCACAGAAACGCCTATCTGTTCCCCTTACGATAGAATCCCCTACCACTATTGCTCTCCCACTCTTTTTCCTCCCTTCCTGAGCAGCAGAAGCACCCCTGGTGCCAGGAAGTTGGCTGCTGCTGCCTTCCCCTGGTGAGTCATCCCCCTCAACAGTATCCAAATTGGTATACCTGTTTGAAATGACAGCTATTCAACTATGGCAGGCACATCACCCAAACACATTGCATCACACTCAGTCACACACTTCTTTTTCTTACATGCCAAGGTGGCGCATAATCGCCAGGAGCAGGAGTGGAGATTCAAGAGCTGAGCCAACTGGAGACGAGAGTGCTGGAGATCATAGAATCTGCCCACTGCCCCAGAATCATAGAAAGTTACAGCACGGAAGGAGGCCATTTTGGCCCATCGTGTCCATGCCAGCCAACAAAGAGCTATCCAGCCTAATCCCACTTCCCAGCTCTTGGTCCGTAGCCCTGCAGGTTAGAGCATCCCTAGTGCATATCCAAGTACTTTTTAAATGTGGTTAGGGTTCCTGCCTCTACCACCCTTTCAGGCAGTGAGTTCCAGACCCCCACAACCCTCTGGGTGAAGAAATTTCCCCCTCAAATCCCTTCTAAACCTTCCACCAATTACTTTAAATCTGTGCCCACTGGTTTTTGACCCCTCTGCTAAGGGAAATAGGTCCTTTCTATCCACTTTATCTATGCCCCTCATAATTTTATACACCTCAATAAGGTCTTCCCTCAGCCTCCTCTGTTCCAAGGAAAACAGACCCAGCCTATCCAGTCTTTCCTCATAGCTAAGATTCTCTACACCCGGCAACATCCTTGTAAATCTCCACTGTATCCTCTCTAGTGCAATCACATCTTTCCTGTAATGTGGTGACCAGAACTGCACGCAGTACTCTAGCTGAGGCCTAACTAGAGTTTTATACAGTTGAAGCATAACCCCCCTGCTGTTGTATTCTATGCCACGGCTAATAAAGGCAAGCATTCTGTATGCCTTCTTAACCACCTTATCTACCTGGCCTGCTACCTTTGGGGACCTGTGGACATACACTCCAAGGTCCCTTTGTTCCTCTACAATACTCAGTGTCCTACCATTTAATGTGTATTCCCTTTCTTTGTTAGCCCTCTCCAGATGCATTACCTTACACTTCTCCGGATTGAATTCCATTTGCCACTGTTCTGCCCACCTGACCAATTTATTGATATCTTCCTGCAGTCGACAGCTTCTTTCTTCAGTATCAACCACACAGCCGATTTTAGTGTCATCTGCAAACTTCTTAATCATACCTCCTATATTCAAGTCTAGATCATCATTGATATATACCACAAAAAGCAAGGGACTTAGTACTGAGCCCTGCGGAACCCCACTGGAAACAACCTTCCAGTCACAAAAACACCCATCAACCATTACCCTCTCCGTTTTCCTTGTCTCCGAGCCAGTTTTGAATCCAACTTGACGCTTTGCCCTGGATCCCATGGGCTTTTAACTTCGTGACCAGTCTGCCATGTGGAACCTTATCAAAAGCCTTGCTAAAGTCCATATACACTACTTCAAACGCACTACCCTCATCTACAGAGGGCGAGTTCATGTGCGTGTTCTGCTGCACAGGACTTGGATGCAGACCTCGATGGGGAGGCCTTCAGAAGAAGGGTGATGGGCATGGGCACAGAAGTAATAGGTGCAATGGCAAGACTGCCAGAGAGCCTCTCGGCAATGGCAAGGAGCGTGGAGGAGTCCGCCTCCAACATTGCATGGGTCTCTGCGCAGAGCATGGAGCCCAGGATTTCCAGTCTGGAAATGATGGTGCACCCGAAGAGAAACTGTGGGGACCCAGATGTGATGTCGCGCACGATGAACGATGTTGCAGCTTAGAGTGCAGCACAGGCGGAAGCGACCCAACGTCTTAGTGCTGCAGCAGGAGCTCAGATTGTTGTCATGCAGTCTCTGCTTGGTGACGACCAC
The DNA here is from genome assembly GCF_052327205.1 of Somniosus microcephalus. NCBI lineage: Eukaryota > Metazoa > Chordata > Chondrichthyes > Squaliformes > Somniosidae > Somniosus > Somniosus microcephalus. The sequence goes on along the minus strand of NC_140991.1, from coordinate 14,604,996 downwards.
CCAAGCTCTGACTGCTGCCATCATGGCTATGTCTACCAGTATTGAACGGGGCTTTCACGGTGTCGCAGCAGGCCAGCAATCTGTGCTCCAACTGATTTCTAGGAATGCTGAGGCGCTGCCCTGGGGGAGTGGCAGTGGGTCTGTGGAGCAGGAACCTGCTTTCCTCTCTCAGGATGACAGCATTCCTGCTCCCACCACTGTCACGCCACCATTGCCCTTGTAGCTGCCTGTCAGCCAACCAGCCCAGACTGCTGCCGCACATGCCGAGGTGGTGCAGTCTAAAGCTGGGCCTTCTAGGTCCACAGCTGGACGAGGTCGTCCTACAAGGCCATCTCAAGTCTCCCCCACGGAAACTCAGCAGCCTTCCACCAGCTGTGCTGCAGCCACTGGGGAGCACTGTGTAGGAGCACTAGAGTAGGAAAAAGCACACGAATGACAGGCTGAGCTATGGGGATCTGGGGTTAGAAACATAGAAAAATAGGAGCAGGAGTAGGCCATTCGGCCCTTAGAGCCTGCTCCGCCATTCAATATGATCATGGCTGATCCTCTATCTCAATACCATATTCCCGCTCTCTCCCCATACCCCTTGATGTCTTTTGTGTCCAGAAATCTATCTATCTCCTTCTTAAATATATTCAGTGACTTGGCCTCCATAGCCTTCTGTGGTAGAGAATTCCACAGGTTCACCACCCTCTGAGTGAAGAAATTTCTCCTCATTTCAGTCCTAAATGTCCTACCCCGTATCCTGAGACTGTGACCCTCGTTCTAGAGCCCCCAGCCAGGGGAAACATTCTCCCCGCATCCAGTCTGTCTAGCCCTGTCAGAATTTTATATGTTTCAATGAGATCCCCTCTCATTCTTCTAAACTCTAGTGAATACAGGCCTAGTTGACCCAATCTCTCCTCATACAACTGTCCTGTCATCCCATAACCAGTCTGGTGAACCTTTGCTGCACTCCCTCTTCGGCAAGTATATCCTTTCTTAGGTAAGGAGACCAAAACTGCACACAGTACTCCAGGTGTGGTCTCACCAAGGCCCTGTATAACTGTAGTAAGACATCCTTGCTCCTGTACTCGAATCCTCTTGCAATGAAGGCCAACATACCATTTGCCTTCCTAACTGCTTGCTGCACCTGCATGTTTGCTTTCAGTGACTGGTATACAAGGACACCCAGGTCCCTTTGTACATCAACACTTCCCAATTTATCACCATTTAAATAATACTCTGCCTTTCTGTTTTTCCTACCGAAGTGGCTAACCTCACATTTATCCACGTTATGCTGCATCTGCCATGTATTTTCCCACTCACTCAACTTGTCTAAATCGCCTTGAAGCCTCTTTGCAGCCTCCTCACAACTCACAATCCCACCTAGTTTTGTGTCGTCAGCAAACTTGGAAATATTACATTTGGTTCCCTCATCCAAATCATTGATATATATTGTGAATAGCTGGGGCCCAAGCACTGATCCCTGCAGTACCCCACAAGTCACCGCCTGCCACCCCGAAAAAGACCCATTTATTCCTACTCTCTGTTTCCTGTCTGTTAACCAATTTTCAATCCATGCCAGTATATTACCGCTAATCCCATGTGCTTTAATTTTGCACACTAACCTCTTATGTGGGACTTTATCAAAGGCCTTCTGAAAATCCAAATACACCACATCCCTTATCCTACCAGTTACATCCTCAAAAAATTGCAGTAGGTTTGTCAAACACGATTTCCATTTCATAAATCCATGTTGACTTTGTCTAATCCTGTTGATATTTTCTAAGTGTCCTGTTATCACATCCTTTATAATAGACTCTAGCATTTTCCCTACTACTGATGTTAAGAACCGGTCTGTAGTTCCCTGTTTTTTCTCTCCCTCCTTTTTAAAATAGTGGGGCTACATTTGCCACCCTCCAATCGGCAGGAACCGTTCCATAATCTGTAGTATTTTGGAAGATGACAACCAATGCATCCTTCTCCTTCTTAGGCAGTCCCTCAGAACCGAGGATGACTTGCTCCCACACTAAAAATGAGTTCTCAGGTGACTGATGAGTCCAATGTGGGACCTACAGTCTCTGTCACAGGTGGGGCAGACGGTGGTTGAAGGGGCGGGTGGGTGGGGTGCTTGGGTTGACGTGCGCTCCTTCCACTGTTTGCGCTTGGCTTCCGCTTGCTGCCGGCGAAGAGACTCGAGGTGTTCGGCGCCTTCCCGGATGCTTCTCCTCCACTTTGTGCGGTCTTGGGCCAGGGATTCCCAGGTGTCGGTGGGGATGTTGCACTTTTTTCAAGGAGGCTTTGAGGGTGTCCTTGAAGCGTTTCCTCTGCCCACCTGGGGCTCTCTTGCCGTGTCGGAGCTCCGAGTAGAGCGCTTGCTTTGGGAGTCTCGTATTGGTCATGCCGACGATGTGGCCAGTTCATTGGAGCTGATCGAGCGTGGTCAAAGCTTCGATGCTGGGGATGTTGGCCTGAGCGAGAACACTGACGTTGGTGCACCTATTCTGCCATTGGATTTGCAGGATCTTGTGGAGGCAGCGTTAGTGGTACCTCTCCAGTGCTTTGAGGTGCCTGCTTTACATAGTCTATGTCTCTGAAGCATATAGGAGGGTGGGTATCACTGCTGCCCTGTAGACCATGAGCTTGGTGCTGGGTTTGAGGTCCTGGTCTTCAAACACTCTCTTCCCTCAGGCGACCTAAGGCTGCACTGGCACACTGAAGGCAGTGTTGGACTTCGTCATTGACATCTGCCCTTGTTGACAGTAGGCTCCCGAGGCATGGAAAGTGGTCCACGTTGTCCAAGGCCTTGTCATGGATTTTGATAATCGGGGAGCAGTACTGTGTGGTGGGGGCAGATTGGTAGAGGACCTTTGTCTTACGGATGTTTAGTGTAAGGCCCATGCTCTCGTACGCTTTGGTGAAGGTATTGACGATGGTTTGGAGTTCGACCTCAGTGTGCGCAGACGCAAGCTTCGTCTGCATACTGTAATTCAGTGACAGGATGGGACGACCTTGGATCTGGACTGGAGGTGAAGGAGGTTGAACAGTTTCCCATTTCACTATTTCCATGGCTTCTTCTTTTAGTACTCTGGGATGCAGATTATCAGGCCCTGGGAATTTATCGGCTTTCAGTCCCATTAATTTCCCCAGCACTATTTTTTTATTAATACTAATTTTCTTTAATTCCTCCTACTCACTAGACTCTTGGGGGGGAAAAATTCGGTTGCTTTGTTCCTCCCGTTGGCGCAAAGCAACTAGCACCCGGGCGTGAAGCTGCCCACGCCTCCCGCGAAATTCAGCAGAACATTAGCGGCGGCGGTAACCGGTAGCGCCCTGTGGCGCTGCGCCGCCGGCGATGACGTCATCACCGTGCGTAGCGCCCCACTCGCCCCGGCCGTGATCTTTGGGAGCGCCCCCTGACTTGCTGCCGGACGCTATGTCCGACGGGGTCAGGGGGGCCTACCTGCGCCTGGGGAGGTGCTATTTAAAGGCGAGGTGCCGGGCGACCATTTTTGTTGCTGGCCGCCTGCCAGCACCTACCTGCGCTCCCGTCCCCGGCCTCCTGAACCGCACCCCCTGCGGAGTGCCGGCTGCGCTCCATGAGCCCGGCACTTCTCTTGAGTGCCGGGCTCTTTTGCCGACACTCCCGATCCCCAGGGGCCCAGCTGGGCCCTGGGTCACGCTGCGCAAGGCCCCTCCCCTTTAAGAAGGGGAGAAAGGCCTGCTATACAGCGGCGCGATGTGCCGTAATATTCCCTCGCAGCGCCCCAAGAGGGATGTGGGGTGCTTCCAGTAGCGCCCCATTTCTGTCTTGGGGTGCTACCAATCAATTTCCGTCGTGGGGGTGCTAATTTTTCCGGGGCGCTAAAAGTAGTGCCCCCGCTAAGTAAGCACCCCAAAGGGGGCGCTACTCAATTTTTAGCCCTTGGTTCCTTAGCATTTCTGGGAAGTTATTTGTGTCCTCTTCCGTGAAGACAGAACCAAAGTATTTGTTTAATTGCCATGCCATTTCCTTGTTCCCCATTATAAATTCTCCCATTTCTGACTGTAAGGGACCTACATTTGTCTTCATTAATCTTTTTCTTTTTACATACTTTCATTCATGCGAATCGGAGTCTGATCAGCTGGTCATGGACAGCCCGTCCGGAGGGCCGATTGTTTGGCTGCCTCCTCCCTCCTGTTCCTCCTCCTCTTCGTCCTCTTCCTCATCCTCCTCTCCCTCGTCCTCCTGAGATGGTCCTGCAATCCCTGGTGGCAAGGGCTGCGTGGTCATGATGGCCAAGATGTGGAGCATGCAGCAGACCACCACGAAATGGGACACCCGCTCAGCTGAGTACTGGAGGGCTCCTCCCGAGCGGTCAAGGCAGCGGAACAGTTCTTCAGTAGGCCGCTGATCTGCTTGATGATGTTCCTGGTGGCAGCGTGGCTCTCATTATATGAGTGCTGGGCACAAGTGTTGGGGTTGTGGTGGGGAGTCATGTGCCAGTTGGAGAGAGGATAGCCCTGGTCTCTGAGCAGCCACCCTTGAGCTTGACGTGGTGGCTGAAAGAGTGCTGGCACACCGGTCTGGCGCAGGAGGACATCGTGCCTGCTGCCAAGATAGCGGGTATTGACATTGAGGATTCACTATCTGTGGTCGCACACCAACTGCACATTAAGTGAGTGGTAACCTTTGCGGTTACAGAAGCTCTCAGGATTGTTATGTGGTGCCTGCAAAGCCACGTGGATGCAGTTGATGGCGTCCTCGACCATGGGGAAGCCTGCTATCCTGGCAAAGCCACATGCACGCTCATCCTGCTTCTCTCTGGTGATCGGGAACCCAATGTAGTCCCTTGTCTTGGTGTAGAGAGTCTCTGTGACCTCCCGGATGGATGACGAACTGTGAGATGTTAGCTATGGCGAACTGTGAGATAGATGTTAGCTATGTCTCCTGCTGTAGACTGGAAGGATCCGCTGGCGAAGATTTGAGGGCCACGATGACCTTGACTGCCACTGGGAGAGCTGTGGTCGCCCTGGTCTGAGATTGGAGGTCTGGTTGCAGGAGGTGGCAAAGTTCTGTGACCACCTCCTTGGTGAAGCGAAGCCTCCTAATACACTGCTCCTGGCTTAATTGAAGGTAGGAGAAGTGCTGTCGGAAGACCCAAGAGGGTAAGGCTTCCTTTTGAGAGCCCCGATGGCCCTCCTCCTCGCTCTGCGCACATGTTCCCGCTCCCTCTGCTGTAGATGCTGGAGGGCGAGGTCGACTGCCAGTACAGCCACCATGACTTTTAACAAGTGTTCTAATTTGAAGCGTCTCAAAAATAATGATTTTTTTTTACTTGTGAGAACACTCCCTGATACCAAATACCCTGGAAATAATTAAAGAAAACTCTTGCAGTTGCAGGAAGTAGCTCACAGCCACTCAAACTTCAAAACCCTGTCAGGTGTGAGTGATTGGTGATGATCCCTTTAAATATCGTCGCTGCAGCCTGCTTCCTGCTGCTGCATGCCACCTCTACCTGTCATTGCTTTCTCCAGCCGGTAAGTTCAATGGCCAAAACCAAGTTGGGAAATGGGGTGTCAAGTGAGCGTTGCACACTCACTGACATCATGATCTCTGATTGCGATGTCCCTGGCAGCGCTACCGGCAAGACAGATAATGGTGTGCGCTGCTGGAACCGCCATCAGCTGGTGGTAGAACGCTAAATGGCGTCTTAGCGTCATCTCGTGGCGCTAACGCTTGGTGCAAAACACACAAATTTCTCCCCCCATGATTTTATGAAAACCAAACAGCAGCAATTTTATTTCACACACTTCTTGCTTTTGTATTTGCATTATTCAAATGATATGGTTGTCAACAAACCTTGATACCTGCTTTATATTAAAAATGGTAGGTGGGTCACAGCATTCTATTTCAAAGGCATTGAAAACTCCTATGTCAATCTGATGCTATGGATAATTCAATTATAAATGTATACACATTTATGTGCAATACATATTACCCATGTAGGTAACATTGTTAATAACACAAATTGCTTTATCTCAGGAACAATTGGTGCCTGTTCAGAAATTTAAAAAAATTCTCGTATAGTAGACATCTTTCTGATTTGTTAAAAAGCAGGTCCTCTTCAAACTGGAAATATCGGAATGTCTTCACAGTTTTAAAAGTTGGAGCCTATTTGGTTTTAAAAAACTGAAACCTATTAAAGGAAATAAAATTGAGACCTCTGTAATTAGCAAAATATCAGAACCTCTTCAGTATTACAAAATTCAGGGTCTTCTCATTTGTTCAAAAAAATTTAACTTTTCCACTGCACAGCCTGCCGTGGTACTCTGAACCACACACTAAGGGACTTTCCACCCCCCAACTGAGGTGGTTTCCCCGTATCTGTTGAGGTAGTTTCTCCACATCCCCACTGAGGTATTTTCCTAACCCCTTCCGTCAATCACTAAGGTACTTTTCCTACTCTCACCATCACCGAGGAAGTTTCCCTCAGGTTTACATCTTGCTCTCCTCCTTCTCTGGCACCATTCTCCATCCCCTGTGTTCTCCCCTTCCCCCTCCCCTACTCTAATCCTCCCTGCTGTCCTGACCTGCTCACCCTCTGCCTTCCTTCTCTCCCTTCTCCCCTGCTTTCCCTTGCTCCCTCCCTTGTTCCTTCCTCTCTTCCTCGACCTTAGTCTTCCTGCCCTCGCCTGACCTAAAGATAGCACTTGATCTTGACTACCTGTATGCCACACTGCAGGAGATTAACTAGTGATTAGTAAAAAAAAAATTAATTACCCGAATGGTATTGTGGTTAATGACTGGAATGGACACAGAAGCAATTTCCTCAAGTTTACTTGACTCAAAGTATACTTGATAATACAGGTAGATAAGGTGGTTAAGAAGACATATGGGATACTTTCCTTTTTTAACCGAGGCATAGAATATAAGAGCAGGAAGGTTATTCTAGAACTGTATAAAAGACTAGTTAGGCCACAGCTAGAATACTGCGTACAGTTCTGGTCACCACATTACAGGAAAGATGTGATTGCACTAGAGAGGGTACAGAGTCTCTGGATTACTCCCGGTGCCACGTGCTAGTGAGTATAGGAATAGGAAGATAGAACAGATGAATGCGTGGCTAAAGGGATGGTGCAGGAGGGAGGGCTTTAGTTTCCTGGATCACTGGGTCTGCTTCTGGGAAAGGTGGGACTTGTACAAGTCGGACGGTTTACACCTGAACCAGAGGGGGACCAATATCCTTGCGGGGAGGTTTGCTAGCACTGTTGGGGGGGGGTTTAAATTAACTTGGCAGGGGGATGGGATACAGAGTGGAGCTATAGTAGGGGGTGATTTACAGCCAAATACGGAGGAAAAAACAAGTCAGCTGGGAAGGCAGAGCAAATATGTGAAGGCAAAAGGGAATATGGCAAGGCTGGAAGGCATTTATTTTAATGCAAGGAGTCTTGCAAATAAGGTGGATGAACTGAAGTTGTTGTTGAACACATGGGAGTACGATATTGTTGCTATCACGGAGACATGGTTGAGGGAGGGTCAGGACTGGCAGCTCAATATTCCGGGGTATAGAATCTTCAGGCGAGACAGAGGGGGGTGTAAAAGGGGAGGGGGTGTTGCAATATTAATTAAGGAGTCAATTACTGCTGTAAGGAGGGATGATATATTAGCGGGTTCCTCTAATGAGGCCATATGGGTAGAACTTAAAAACAAAAAGGGGGCAAGCACTTTGCTGGGAGTGTACTATAGGCCCCCAAACAGTCAGGGGGAGATAGAGGAACAGATATGTAGGCAAATCTCAGAGAAGTGCGAAAATAATAGGGTAATAATAGTGGGGGATTTCAACTTCCCCAATATTAATTGGGATAGTCAGAGTGTGAAAGGCTTAGAGGGTGCAGAATTCTTAAAGTGCATCCAGGAGAGCTTTTTGAGCCAACATGTAGAAAGTCCTACAAGAGAGGGGGCGGTACTGGACCTAATTCTAGGGAATGTAGCCGGGCAAGTGGTGGAAGTGTCAGTAGGAGAGCATTTTGGCGACAGTGACCATAATTCGGTGAGATTTAAGGTGGTCATGGAAAAAGACAAAGACGGCCCGGAAATAAGGGTTCTAAATTGGGGGAAGGCCGATTTTAATATGATAAGGCAGGATCTGGCCAAAGTGGACTGGGAGCAGCTACTTATAGGAAAATCCACATCAAAGCAATGGGAGACTTTCAGAAGGGAAATAGAGAGAGTACAACGCCAACATGTTCCCGTAAAGGTCAAGGGTGGGACCAACAAGCAAAGGGAACCTTGGATGACAAGGGATATACAAAAATGCATTAGGGAAAAAAGGGGGGCTTTTGGCAGTTACAAAAGACTAAAGACGGAGGAAGCCCTAGAGGAGTATAAAAAGTGCAGGGGCATACTTAAAAAAGAAATTAGGAGAGCGAGGAGGGGCCATGAAATAACACTGGCGAGCAAAATAAAGGAAAATCCGAAGATGTTTTATAAGTATATTAAGGGCAAGAGGATAACCAGGGAAAGGGTAGGGCCCATTAGGGACCAAAGTGGCAATCTGTGTGTAGAGCCAGATGATGTAGGCGGGGTTTTAAATGAATTTTTTGCATCTGTGCTCACTATGGAGAAAGACGATGTAGACATAGAAATCGGGCAAGGGGACTGTGATATACTTGAACATATTAGCATCGAGAGGGAGGAGGTACTAGCGGTTTTAGCAGGCCAAAAAGTGGATAAATCCCCAGGCCCGGACGAGATGTATCCCAGGCTGCTGTGTGAGGCAAAGGAGGAGATTGCAGGTGCTCTGACACAAATTTTCAGAACCTCTCTGGCCACAGGGGATGTACCAGAGGACTGGAGAACAGCTAACGTAGTACCATTATTCAAGAAGGGTAGCAGGGATAAACCAGGGAATTACAGGCCAGTGAGCCTAACATCTGTGGTAGGGAAATTATTGGAAAAAATTCTGAGGGACAAAATTAGTCTCCACTTGGAGAGGCAAGGATTAATCGGGGATAGTCAGCATGGCTTTGTCAAGGGTAAATCATGTCTGACCAATCTGATTGAATTTTTCGAGGGGGTGACTAGGTGTGTGGATGAGGGAAATGCTGTGGATGTGGTATACATGGACTTCAGTAAGGCTTTTGACAAAATCCCGCATAGGAGACTGGTCAAGAAGGTAAGAGCCCATGGGATCCAGGGTGCCTTGGCACGTTGGATCCTAAACTGGCTGAGTGGCAGGAGGCAGAGGGTGATGGTCGAAGGTTGCATTTGTGACTGGAAGCCTGTGTCCAGTGGGGTACCTCAGGGATCGGTGCTGGGTCCCTTGCTGTTTGTGATCTACATAAATGATTTGGATGAGAATGTAAAAGGTATGATCAGTAAGTTCGCAGATGACACGAAAATTGGTGGGGTGGTAAATTGCGAGGAGGAAAGCCTCAGGCTACAGGACGATATAAACGGGTTGGTCAGATGGGCGGAAAAGTGGCAAATGGAATTTAACCCTGAAAAGTGCGAGGTGATGCATTTTGGATGGACAAATAAGGCAAGGGAATACACAATGAGTGGTAGGACCCTAGGAAGTACAGAGGGTCAGAGGGACCTTGGTGTACATGTACATAGATCTCTGAAGGCAGCGGAACAGGTAGATAAGGTGGTTAAAAAGGCATATGGGATACTTGCCTTCATTAGCCGAGGCATAGAATATAAGAGCAGGGAGGTTATGATGGAGCTGTACAAAACGCTGGTAAGGCCACAGCTGGAGTACTGTGTGCAGTTCTGGTCGCCTCACTATAGGAAGGATGTGATTGCTTTGGAGAGGGTGCAGAGGAGATTCACCAGGATGTTACCTGGGATGGAGTGCCTCAGCTATGAAGAAAGACTAAACAGGCTGGGGTTGTTTTCCTTGGAGCAAAGAAGGCTGAGGGGGGACCTGATTGAGGTGTACAAAATGATGAGGGGCATAGATAGGGTAGATAAAGAGGAACTTTTCCCCTTAGTAGGGGGGTCAATAACAAGGGGGCATAGATTCAAGGTAAGGGGCAGGAGGTTTAGAGGGGATTTGAGGAGGAACTTTTTCACCCAGAGGGTGGTTGGAGTCTGGAACTCACTGCCTGAAAGGGTGGTTGAGGCAGGAACCCTCACAACATTCAAGAAGCATTTGGATGAGCACTTGAAATGCCATTGCATACAAGGCTATGGACCAAATGCTGGAAAATGGGATTAGATTGGACAGGGCTTGATGGACGGTGCAGACACGATGGGCCGAAGGGCCTCTTTCTGTGCTGTATAACTCTATGACTCTATGAGAGGAGATGTACGACGAAGTTGCCAGGACTGGAGAGTTTTAGCTATGAGGAAAGATTGGATAGGCTGGGGTTGTTTTCTTTGGAACAGAGGAGGCTGAGGGGAGATTTAATTGAGGTCCCGTTTCCTGGAGGCGGGAAAGGCATTTAATCCTTTTAACTGCCTGTTAACAGGCAGAAAAAAGGATTAGTGCCATTTTACCTTCATAGGTGAAGGCTTCCCGACCTCGGAGAACCCCGCCGGGTTGGAGGAGACGTGGAGGAGGTCTGCGGTGGCCGGAGGCACCTGGAACTAAGGTGTAGAGGTGAGTGATGGGTGCAAGTGTGGAGTGGTAAGTATGCAAGGTGAGTGATAAGTTTAAAAAAGTGTTCACTTACCTTGTTTTCCTTCCATAGTCTTTAGCCACGCTGGATGGGGAGAGCGGACATCCTCCTTGTCAATTTCAGGTAGTGGCTGATGGACCCTCCGATCCATTACAAATTTGCAATTTTTGATGAGTCCTCACCACAAAGTCTCATCAAACTAAAGAGAATGTCAGTGTTTGACAGCTTCACAGAGCTGTCATACGCTGTAATTTCTTCTTTCAAGAAGTCTTGGCAGATGGCACGTCTGACGTTGACGTGATCTGTCAGTGACTTCTTCCCTAATTGGCTTGCTGAGCCCGCAGGGCGGGCTTAACAAGCTCAATCAGGGGAAAATCCCACTGAATGATCAGGTGAGGATGGAGGCGGGACATTGACACGACAAGCAGCAGTCCCGCCTCCAACTTGCCTCCATTCACAAAATCCAGCCCAATGTAATTGGTAGAAGGTTTAGAGGGAAGTGGAGGAGAAATGTTTTCACTCAGAGGGTGTTGGGGGTCTGGAACTCACTGCCTGAAATGGTGGTAGAGGCAGAAACCCTCATCGCATTGAAAAAGTACTTGGATATGCACTTGAAGTGCTGTAACCTACAAGGCTACGACCAAGAGCTGGGAAGTGGGATTAGACTGGCTAGCTCTTTTTCGGCCGACGCAGACGCGATGGGCTGAATGGCTTCCTGTGCCGTAAATTTCTATGATTCTAGTAACATCGTTTAATGTTTATTTTATTTGTTTTGTTTGGAGGGGATTAATAACTGATTTCAAGCCTAGTTGTCTGTGTATTTCTCAGAACAACATTTACACCAACTTTTGAAGAGCACAATTATTTTTAAACATGGTTTGCAAACTTCAGTTACGATGCCAGAGGCTACTGGCCTACTACCTAATTTTATAAAGAGTGGAGCATAAATCAAGAAATGAACCAACCTGACTAAATGAATCCTTTGCAGAGACATGCCAGCTTTTGCTTGGTCCACAGTAGACATTGGAGTCAACAGATTCCAAACTGTCTTTATGTTTGTGAATACTTTTTCTTGGTGGATTCTGAATTCTTTCACTTTTTTTGACAAGCAGCCTGCAGGAGTTGCATGCACATAATTGGCTATAATCAGCACTGGGATGGTTAATTGCCATTTTACCAGAACTATAATTTTTAATGACTGTATCTGAGAACTTTCTTGTCCCTGTGTCATTGCATTCATCACTGCTTTCACTATTTTTTTTCCTTTCTGTTTGACCTTTTAGCAAATTTGAAGATCTTTTAATCCAAGAGGAACCATGTTGTTTAAGGGTGGTCTCCTTGCAATTCCTGTCATCCTCACAAAAAGAAGATTTAGTTGATGAATCTTCAGAACAGTTATTTAGATTCTGGCATGTCTCACACTGCCTAATATGTTGGCACATGTAGTTGTCAAATGTTTGATCAGCTCCATTGTATTTGAAACTGTGATCTTTGAAATGGTCAGATGGAACAAACACTTTTTGTTGGGAATAGGTTTTACTATGTGGCAATTTCTGGTCTTTATACTCTGGATCACAAGCTAGCTCATTGTAAAGTATTCTCTTGCATTTTATACATTTGCAAATGTCTTCTTGAGGAGTCTTGTGCTGTTTTGGCCTTGCCCTGCTTCTTTCTGTTGGTATAGTCAATGTAGATACACTTTTTGTTTGCCCTTTGGTGTTATACTGCTTCTTTACCAACTCTGCAGTTTTTCTCCTTGAAGTTTCTTGCTCCTTTTCTTTGTGTTTGTTGCTCTTCTGGATTTGTTTTTCAAAATGAACCTGCAAGTTTTGAATATGCTTAGTTTTGTCCATGACTTCACGAATTCTTTCCAGTGAGCGTGAAGCTACCAGGTGATGTGAATCACACTTTGAACCCAATTGCTTGGATTGACAAGCAGTTGGTTTTCTTGTTTGCAGCCACCTTGGGTTGATAACATCATAATGATTGTCAACATTTTCAGACACATTTGAAGCATCTAGACATGGATCCAGTGGATATGGGGAATTGTTTTGAGTCTCCAGCTTCTTACGTAAGAATGTATCTAACTTCTGTGCAGCGTTGGTACTGAAAGTGGATGTGCGGTCAATACCTGAGAGCACTGATTCTGTTTCATTATAATCCAATTGATATTTGTCCAGTGTAAAAGAACCTGTTTTGACAGCTTCAGGTTTCAAGTGATTTGCATTGCTTTGAATCAGCACTCCATGGTAATCTCTTCCACAGGATTGGAAGTGGTCATGTCTGTTTTTATTTAACAACCGTTCTGAATCAATGTGGACTGAAGACTCAGAAGTGGAATTACTTCCACTCTCTGGATAATAAATTGGAGTTTTGATAGAATTATGTCTTATGCCTGGGTTAGACCTCTGAGTTTCTACATTCTTGTTATCTTTGTAAAATATTCTGCCTTTTTTATTATGAAAGTTGTTTTCTCTGTTGTGGTATTTATGATATCTGTCATTTTGATAACAGTTTTGACTATGTAGGAGTACAGAATCATTCACTCCAACAGTGGCACATGACTTGTTATATTCTGGAAACTCTAAACTGTTTTGTTGTTGGATATCAGAAACTGATGAAGTCTTGCTATGAAGCTTGTTGAATCCTTCACAATTCCTAATGGATTTTGACAGTTCTAGGAAGAACAAAATAATCAACAAATAATGATTTGAAACCCCAGCAAAAGACATTAATCAAGGTAGGTTAATTTATTTGGACTATTTGCTTACGTGGAGAGTGAACGCTGACATGGACTGGTTGAACTGAGTTGCCTGTTTCTGTGTTGTAACTTGTACATATATATGTACTTCAATTAAAAAGTCATAATTAGGAAGATGGCACAGTGATGTAGCACATTAGGAGCACCAGCATGCAGCGCCACGGAGTGGAAGGATATAGGTTTGATTTCCTCACATCTTTTAATTGACAGTCTTAGCTGTGTGCAGAAAGGGAGAGAGAGTTGTCAGCGACCAGCTTCCAGTAACCTGATTAGGAATGGTATGCATGAAACCTGGAAGCAGATCGATTGGCTGTTGGCCATAGGAAGGGTATAGTCTTGGAGGGAAGAATTTAGTAGGTAAACTTGTGTTTAACAGAAACTGAGTCTGATGAACCAATTTTTAAATTTTCAACAGTAAATGTATTTTCACCCTATTTTACCTTCTCTAGGATGAGACTCCAGGGGGTGACATTGGATTAAGCTGAAAAATGGGGTTGGGGAGCGCAAAGCGTGATCTACCCCCGCCCATTCAAAGTGGCGCAGGCAGCATGCATGATTGGAGCGCTGATCTCAGCGCTAAACGTGCTGCTGTTTGGTTTTGCGCTCAACAAGGGGGGCCAATATCTACTGGCCAATAAAATTTTGCCTAGCCTCTCTGCACTACCTAAAGGGGGGAGATGCTTTGTTGCAGAAGCACCTCATTGTCATTCTGGATGAAGCCATGGCTCAACAGGGAAGAGAGAGGGCAAGGAGGTTCTCAGATGCAACACTGGAGGCCTTGGTCTTGGGGGTGCACAGAAGACGTCAGGTCCTTTACCCGCAGGGGGTAGGAGGCCTTCCAGGCTGCATGCCAGAAGGCAGTGGGAGGAGATAGCACAAGCTGGATCGAGTGCCGCAATAAGTTTAATGACCTCACATGAGTGAGTGAATGCATATTCATATCCCACCAACTGCACCACTAGCCTCACACTCTGCTCAGTGCACCATACCCCATCACTCACCTAACAACAATCTCTAGCAATCATGATTCATATCTCACAATCATAGCTTCACCTCCCCCTCACAAACTTACCACTTCTGAAAGACTCTCACCCACAGCTCACACCTTCCACACACTGCCAGCTATTCAACCATGACAGGCACATCAACCAAACACATTGCATCGCACTCACTGACACACTTCCCTTTTTCTTGCAGGCAAAGATGGCACACAACTACCATGAGCAGCAGCAGACGGGTGGAGGGGAAGCCGGACTTCAGAACCTCACTGAGCTGAAGGAGACAGTGCTGGAGATCATTGGTGGGGCCGTCACTGAGGCCCTGGCGAGCGATGAGGTTGAAAGCATTCATGATGATGGTATGCTCATACCTAATCCTTCTTTTCACATCCCACTTGCCCCTCATTCCATAATCTCTTCTCACAAGCTGCTGATGATGTAAGCATGCACATCTTGCTTCCCCCCCCTCCCCTCACCACAACCTGACCCTTGTGCCTTTCTCCATTCAGATACCCAAGAATTGCCAGCAGCCCAGCCTGTCCCTGACATTGTGTCCTATGTGTCCTTGTTTGCCTAGAACTAGATGTGACTTCCCTCTAATAAATTGGCAAAGCATGCAGTTGATAACAGCAAGAACCTGCTGTCCTCTCTCAGGATGACAGCATTCTTACTCCCGCCACTGCCACTCTGCCAGTGCCTTTGCTGCTGCCTGTCAGCCAGCTAGCGCAGACTGCTGCCGCCCATGACAAGGTGGTGCATACTACAGCCAGGCCTTCTAGGCCTAGAGCTGCTCGAGGTCGTCCTGCAAGGCCATCTGCACCACAGCTTATGATACTGTCTACATATTCCCAGCGACATTCACATGAGTAACATGCCTTTTGCCATAAACATTTAAGGATACATAAGTGAAATAGGCATGGAAAAACCTTCAATTTCAACTCCAATCAATAACTAGTCTTTGACTAAACCTGTGGCTTAACAAATTTGGAGGTATAATTTAATCATACACTTCTAAAGCAACTTTTTTGTTGATAGAGAAAATCTTGTTTAACTCTGGCAGCCCCCTTGCAGCGCAACTGATGTTACAAAAAATTTTAAGCTCTGATCTCTGTGGGGGTCTTTTAACCTTGAGGAGCCCGTGGGTTTGGTTGCGATGGTGAAAAACAGAAATAATGCGAGGGCGTTGGTAAACCAACTCCAATCCGCTGACTTTTGCGTTTAACAGGAGCTGCGTGCAACCCCCTCGGGAGAGGCGGATTACCTATTAACATATGATAATTGCTCAGTTGGAGTGATATTTCAACTGACTTTCAAATTTAACAGTGCATCCATGGGTTTCCCAGGCTTCCTGAAACTCACCAGTGAAAGCAAGGCGAGAACACAACGGCAGTTGAGGGGTGCTGATTCAAACTCATGGAAATACTGCAATAAATACTCAGCATTCACAGCTGCATTCTTATCTACTAGTGGGAAAGGGTTTGTTCACAGTACTTTTGCTGAGAGTTTACTTTCAACATGTTGAAAGTTTTCTGAATCGATTTAGGATGGTTGGCGCTTTGGCTGCCTTAGTTAGATTGGACCTCAGATGAGGAGCAATATGACCAGTAGCAGCACTAACAGCAGCCTGTTGTTGACAGACCTGCAGCTGGGTATTAGGGAGGGGAGCAGCTCGCAGGAGACACTACCCACGACACAGGGTCTATAGGAAGAGGCTGAGTTCCCTTGACATGTCTGAACAACAATGCTTCAGGAAGCTCAGGTTGTCGCGTCAGATGGTGGTAGACAGCTGCAGCCTGCTAGAAGAAGATCTGCTATCCGCTGGACCTGGTGGTCATGCATTACCAGTGGCTGTCAAAGTCACCACCTTCAACTTTTTTGCCTCCAGTACCATCCAGTGCTCTGCTGCAGACATATCCAGGATCTCCCAGTCAGTGGCCCACAAATGCATAAGACAGGTGATTGATGGGTTGTTTGCCAGGGCTGGCAATTGTGTGAACTTCACCTTTGATGAGGCCAGTCAGAATGAACGGGCTCTCGGGTTTGCGTGCTTGGCTGGCTTCCCACAGATGCAGGACGTCATTGACTGCACATACGTGGTAACCCAGGCACCCCTAGATTTCTGCCTGAGGACCCCACCATCACAGATGCCAATTCAATTCACTTCAGGTGATATCAAGAAATGGCTGGTGGCACTGGATAGAGCAAAGGCTATGGGTCCTGACAATATCCTGGCTGTCATGCAGAAGACTTATGCTCCAGAACTAGCCATGCCTCTAGCCAAGCTGTTCCAGTACAGGTACAACACTGGCATCTACCTGACAAAGTGGAAAATTGTCCAGGTATGTCCTGTCAATAAAGAACAGGACAAATCCAATCCAGCCAATTACCACCCCAACAGCCTACTCTTGATCATCAGCAAAGTGATGGAAGATGTCGTCGACAGTGCTATCAAGCGGCATTTACTCACTAATAACCTGCTCACCTATGCTCAGTTTGGGTTCTGCCAGGACTGCTCAGCTCCAGACCTCATTACAGCTTTGGTCCAAACATGGACAAAAGAACTGAATTCCATAGGTGAGGTGAGAGTGACTGCCCTTAACATCAAGGCAGCATTTGACTGAGTGTGGCACCAAGGAGCCCTAGTAAAATTGAAGTCAATGGGAATCAGGAGGAAAACTCTCCACTGGCTGGAGTCATACCTAGCACAAAGGAAGATGGTTGTGGTTGTTGGAGCCAATCATTTCAGCCCCAGGACATTGCTGCAGGAGTACCTCACGGCAGTGTCCCAAGCCCAACTATTTTCAGGTGCTTCATCAATGACCCTTCCTCCATCATAAGGTCAGAAGTGGGGATGTTCGCTGGTGATTGCACAGTGTTCAGTTCCATTCGCAATTCCTCAGCCAATGAACCAGCTATACCCTCATGCAGCAAGATCTGAACAATGTCCAGGCTTGGGCTGATACGTGGCAAGGAACATTCGCACCACACAAGTGCCCGGCAATGACCATCTCTAACGAGAGAGAGTGTAACCACCTCCCCATGACATTCAATGGCATTACCATCATCGAATCCCCCTCCATCAACATCCTCGGGGTCACCATTAACCAGAAACTTAACTGGACCAGCACATAAATATTGCGGATAGAGGAGCCGGTCAGAGGCTGGGTATTCTGTGGCGAGTGACTCACCTCCTGACTCCCCAAAGCCTTTAAAAAAAAAATTTGTACATGGGATGTGGGCGTCGCTGGCAAGGCCAGCATTTATTGCCCATCCCTCGTTGCCCTTTAGAAGGAGGTGGTGAGCCGCCTTCTTGAACCGCTACAGTCCTTGTGGTGAAGGTACTCCCACAGTGCTGTTAGGGAGGGAGTTCCAGGATTTTAATCCAGCGATGATGAAGGAACGGTGATATACTTCCAAGTCAGGATGGTGTGTGACTTGGAGGGGAACCTGGAGGTGGTGGTGTTCCCATGCGCCTGCTGCCCTTGTCCTTCTAGGTGGTAGAGGTTGCGGGTTTGAGAGGTGCTGCCGAAGAAGCCTTGTCGAGTTGCTGCAGTGCATCTTGTAGATGGTACACACTGCAGCCACCGTACGCCGGTGGTGGAGGGAATGAATGTTTAAGGTGGTGGATGGGGTGCCAATCAAGCAGGCTGCTTTGTCTTGGATGGTGTTGAGCTTCTTGAGTGTTGTTGGAACTTTCCACCACCTACGAAGCACAAGTCAGGAGTGTGATGGAATACTCTCCACTTGCCTGGATGAGTGCACCCTCTGGGTGAAAAAGCTTTTCCTCAAATCCCCTCTAAACCTCCTGCCCCTTACCTTGAAACTATGCCCCCTGGTTATTGACCCCTCTACTTTCTATCTACCCTATCTATGCCCCTCATAATTTTGTACACCTCAATCAGGTCCCCCCTCAGCCTTCTCTGCTCTAAGGAAAACAACCCCAGCCTGTCCAGTCTCCCTTCATAGCTGAAGCGCTCCAGCCCAGGTAACATCCTGGTGAATCTCCTCTGCACCATCTCCAATGCAATCACATCCTTCCTATAGTGTGGCGACCAGAACTGCACACAGTATTCTCGCTGTGGCCTAACTAGCGTTTTGTACAGCTCCATCATAACCTCCCTGCTCTTATATCCTATGCCTCGGCTAATGAAGGCAAGTATCCCATATGCCTTTTTAACCACCTTATCTACCTGTCCTGCTGCCTTCAGGGATCTATGTACATGCATACCAAGGTCCCTCTGATCCTCTGTCCTTCCTATGATCCTACCATTCATTGTGTATTCCCTTGCCTTGTCAGTCCTCCCAAAATGCATCACCTCACACTTTTCAGGGTTAAATTCCATTTGCCACTGTTCTGCTCATCTGACCAACCCGTCTATATCGTCCTGTAGCCTGAGGCTTCCCTCCTCGCTATTTACCACTCCACCAATTTTCATGTCATCTGCGAACTTACTGATCATACCTCCTACATTCATATCTAAATCATTATTCTACAATACAAACAGCAAAGGACCCAGCACCGATCCCTGTGGTACATCACTGGACACAGGCTTCCAGTCACAAAAACAACCTTCGACCATCACCCTCTGCCTCCTGCCACTAAGCCAATTTTGGATCCAATGTGCCAAATTGCCCTGGATCCCATGGGCTCTTACCTTCTTGACCAGTCTCCCATGTGGGACTTTGTCAAAAGCCTTACTGAAGTTCATGTAGACTACATCAACTGCACTACCCTCATCCACACACCTAGTCACCCCCTCGAAAAATTCAATCAAATTGGTCAGACATGATCTCCCCCTGACAAAGCCCTGCTGACTATCCCTGATTAATCCCTGCCTCTCCAAGTGGAAACTAATTCTGTCCCTCAGAATTTTTTCCAATAACTTCCCTACCACTGATGTTAGGCTCACTGGCCTGTAATTCCCTGGTTTATCCCTACTACCCTTCTTGAACAATGGTACTACATTAGCTGTTCTCCAGTCCTCTGACATTCCACCCCTAATTTAATCAATGCAAAGGTTGCCCATCCAAAATGGTGCTGGATCACATGACTTCCCAAGTCCCAAATGCTGACTAGTTTAGTTAAACTCCAGGACCACCATCCCAGTGCTGCCAAACTTCAGGAACCCCACCCCAGTCCTGCTAGACCATCGCCCAGTGCTACCAAAATCTAGGATCGTCTCAAGTGCTACCAAAGCTCAGAACCCACTCCAGTGCAGTTGGTGGTTTTGAATAATGGTAGAGAAAGTAAACTTATAAGGGAAAAAGCAAGGCTGAACCAATAAGCAAGCTAACCACAGCTTACTTAGAGAAGATTGGGCTAATTTAATAATGAGGTGCATTGCAGGATATGATTGGACATAACTGCAAATTAGAATGGGATATATGCCGAATGCCTGAAGCAGACTGGGCTGATGAACCTCTGGGCTGATGAACCTCTGGACTGATGACCCTTAGCTGCTGCTGATCTGTAGCTGCTGCTGATCTGTAGCTGCCTACTTGGCGGTCAATAGATTGAGTGTTGGAGAAACTTGATGCTAAATAAACAATTAATTCTTTAGACTAATCTATTTATTGGTGTGGTTAATCATACTCGAGCCTAAAGCATGATTCCCCTCTCCCTGACTAGTGAACCATAGTCTGGTCCGCCGGTGATAGAAGTCAGTAGGGAGGTACTTGAGATTCTTAGATTGTGACCTTATCCGTTGTGACAGGACCTGTTAAACAGGCAAAATGCATATCAATTTCCATCCCATCTCACCATGAACTACGCCATGGGAGATCTGCTAGTGCAGTTACCACATATTAATTTTGTTTCATGTTTAATAGCGGAGCCAGAATGCCTACAGTTTCTTAATTGACGTTTCACAACCAAACTCAGGGTTGTGATCTGCAGCCTGACCCATAAATTACCTGAGGATTTATTTTATAAATGTAATTTTGTAGCTTTAAAAGGACATGTTCCGACACCGACTTTAGCAACAGAAAAGTAAAATTGGATTGGCATTGGTCTTGGGCAGTACAACAACAACTTTTATTTAAAAAGTGCATTTAACGTAGTAAAACACCCCAAGGCGCTGTGCAGGAGTGTTTTAAAACAAAATTTGACACCGAGCCACATAAGGAGAATTTAGGGCAGATGGGTAGGTTTTAAGGAGCGTCTTAAAGGAGGAAAGAGAGTCGGAGAGGTTTAGGGAGGGAATTCCAGAGCTTAGGACCCAGGCAGCTGAAGGCACAGCCATCAGTGGTTGAGCAATTTAGAGATGCTCAAGAGGCCAGAATTGGAGGAGCGCAGATATCTGTGGGGGGGCGGGTGGGGGGGGCTGGTGGGAGGGGGAGGCAGGGGGTTGTGGGGTTGGAAGAGATTACAGAGATGAGGAAGGGCGAGGCCATGGAGGGAATTGAAAACAAGGATGAGAATTTTAAAATCGTAGAATCATAGAATGGTTACAACATGGAAGAAGGCCATTCGGCCTATCGAGCCTGTGTCGGCTCTCTGCAAGAGCACTTCAGCTAGCCTTTCCCTGTAGACATGCAAATTTTTTTCCTTCAGGTATTTATCCAACTCCCTTTTGAAAGCCGTGATTCAATCTGCCTCCGCCACCCTTTCAGGCATTGCATTCCAGATCATAACCACTTGCTGAGTAGAGTCATAGGGCCATAAGGGCACACAAGGAGGCCATTCGGCCCATCGAGTCCATGCCGGCTCTCTGTAGAGCAATCCAGTCAGTCCCATTCCTCCGCTCTATCCCCGTAGCTCTGCAAGTTTATTTCCCTCAAGTGCCGATCCAGTCTCTCCTTGAAAACATTGAGTGTGTCCGCTTCCACCACTTCCAGGTCCTCACCACTCGCTGCGTAAAAAAGTTTTTCCTCACATCCCCCCTGTATCTCTTGCCCAAAACCTTAAATCTTTGTTCCCTAGTCCTTGTACCATCAACTAGTGGGAACAGCCTTTCGCCGTCTAGCCCATCCAAACCCGTCATAATCTTGTACACCTCTATCAAATCACCCTGCAACCTCGTTTGCTCTAATGAAAACAAATCCAGTTTCTCCAACCTGTCCTTGTAGCTAAAATCCCCCATCCCCGGAACCATCCTGGTAAATCTCTGCACCCTCTCAAGTGCCTTCACATCCTTCCTAAAGTGTGGTGACCAGAACTGGACGCAATACTCCAGTTGTGGCCTAACCAGCACTTTATAAAGGTTCAGCATAACTTCTCTACTTTTGTACTCAATACCTCTAATTATGAAGCCCAAGATCCCATATGCTTTGCTAACCACTCTCTCAATATGTCCCGCCACCTTCAGAGACCTATGCACATTAACTCCCAAGTCCCTCTGTCCCTGCACACTCTTTAAAACTGTGCCATTAAGTGTATATTGCCTCTCCCTGTTCCTTCTGCCAAAATATATCACCTCACATTTCTCTGTATTAAATTCCATCTGCCACTTGTCTGCCCATTCTGCGAGCCTTTCTCTGTCCTGTTCAAGTCGATTGATATCATCATCACTTTGCCACACCCCCAAGTTTGGTGTCATCGGCAAATTTAGAAATTTTACTCTGTTTTCCAATATCCAGGTCATTTATATATATATCAAAAAACGCAGTGGCCCCAGCACTGAACCTTGGGGAACACCACTGTCAACCATCCTCAAGTCTGAAAAACAGCCATTTACCACAACTTGCTGTTTTCTGTCCTTAAGCCAATTCCTTATCCAAGCTGCCACTGACCCACCTATGTGGAAAATTGCCCAAGTATGTCCTGTCTACAAAAAGCAGGACAAATCCGACCCGGCCAATTACTGTCCCATCAGTCTACTCTCAATCATCAGCAAAGTGATGGAAGGTGTCGTCGACAGTGCTATCAAGCGGCACTTACTCAGCAATAACCTGCTAACTGACGCCCAGTTTGGGTTCCGCCAGGGCCACTCAGCTCCTGACCTCATTACAGCCTTGGTCCAAACATGGACAAAAGAGCTGAACTCAAGAGGTGAGGTGAGAGTGACTGCCCTTGACATCAAGGCAGCATTTGATCGAGTGTGGCATCAAGGAGCCCTAGCAAAACTGAAGTCAATGGGAATCAAGGGGAAAACTCTCCATTGGTTGGAATCATACCTAGCACAAAGGAAGTTGGCTGTGGTTGTTGGAGGTCATTCATCTCAATCACATGACATCACTGCAGGAGTTCCTCAGGGCAGTGTCCTAGGCCCAACCATCTTCAGCTGTTTCATCAATGACCTTCCCTCCATCATAAGGTCAGAAGTGGGGATGTTCGCTGATGATTGCACACTGTTCAGCACCATTCGAGACTCGTCAGATACTGACGCAGTCCGTGTCCATATGCAGCAAGACCTGGACAACATTCAGATTTGGGCTGACAAGTGGCAAGTAACATTCGCACCACACAAGTGCCAGGCAATGACCATCTCCAACAAGTGAGACACTTAACCATCTCCCCTTGACATTCAATGGCATTACCATCGCTGAATCCCCCACTATCAACATCCTGGGGGTTACCATTGATCAGAAACAGGCCTCTCTGTTCATGCACCCACTTTAGTATTGTATCCTTTAGTTTATATTTCCTCTCTCCTTTCTACCAAAATGTATCACTTCGCACTTTTCTGCGTTAAATTTCATCTGCGACCTGTCCGCCCATTTCATCAGCCTGTCTATGTCCTCTTGAAGTCTATCACTATCCTCCTCACTGTTCACTTCCAAGTTTTGTGTCATGTGCAAATTTTGAAATTGTGCCCAGTACACCCACATCCAAGTCATTAATATATATCAAGAAAAGCAGTGGTCCTAGAACCGACCCCTGGGGAACACCACTGTATACCTTCCTCCAGTCCAAAAAAACAACCATTCACCACTACTCTCTGTTGGGGAGGGTTTAAACTAAAATGGCAGGGGGTTGGGAACCTGTGCAGGGAGACAGAGGAAAGGGAAACAAGGATAGAAGCAAAAGACAGGAAGGAGAAAAGCAAAAGTGGCAATCAGAGAAATCAAGGGTTTCAATTAAACATGGCCACAGTAAATAATAATTCTAAAAGGTCTAAGGCCTAGAAATTCAGTATAGCCACTTTTGGGGCGTTAATGTCGGGCGGGCGCTAAAGTTTGCGCCCGCCGGAAAGTGGAGGCCACTTCGCCGATATTCAGTAGCTTTGGCCAAGGAGTTTGCTCGAGCGCTAAAACTGGCGTTGCACGCCTATCTTTAGGCGCTAAGCCGGCGGTGCAGACTGATACCGCCGAGGCCGGGCGCAGCGCAGGTGCGGTCATGTTTTGATTGACAGCAGACACCCTGGCGCCGGCCAGCTCTTAAAGGGGGAAGGGTCGACTTGGTCTGCTGCCACGCCCTGGATACTGCAGCCCTCCAGCTAGGCCTAAACACTGCTGCTGGAGAGAAATAGCGCCAGCAAGGATGCAGAGGGCCCGTGAGCGAGCGCAGCGCTTCTCTGGCCATGATTTAAAGGTGCTGGTTAGGGCTTTGGAGAGGAGAAGCCATATCTTGTTCCTGGACAGTGGCAAGAAGCCTCCCAAGAGGGTGTACAGGAGAGCCTGGAGGGAAATCGCCCAGAGGGTCACAGCCAACAGTGATGTCCCCAGGACTGCTGACCAATGCCGGAAAAAGTTTAACGACCTCACTCGGGTTGTCAGGGTGAGTACCCTTTCCAGTGTCCTCCTCATCCTTGCATGTGCACCTCACATTATGGGCAAAGGGACCTCAAAGGCCTAATGGCCAGCCCTCATCCAGCAGCTATGGCACTGGCATGAACATCAATTGCACTTTCTGCACTTTACACACTGGCCAAGCTATTCGACCATGGGAGGCAGTGCACACAACAACAGGGCACCACACTGTACTTAGAGGCCGTCCTTTCTCTTGCAGGCCAAGCTGGCCCAGAATCTGAAGAGCCGGACTGACACTGGGGGAGGCCGTGCCCAGTTCCAGCAGCTCAGTGACCTGGAGGAGCGCGTGGGTCGACTCATGGGTGCCCGGGTGATTGGCCCCGTTGCAATTGGAGATGCCGACCCTGTGTTGGGCCCCAATGGTAAGGACATGACCGTTTGGACCTCTCTCGTTCCCCTTGCGCTTCAGATCTACATCCTTTGCCACTGTCCGACCAATGCGCAGAATGCCACCACTCATGCCTCCCTCGCTGACGCCCTGTCCTCACTCTAAAGCTACTCTTGTGCCTTCCTGCTTTCAGCTGGTGAGGAGGAGGTCCCTGAAGCTGAGAGTGTCAGTCCCTCGGAAGAGGAGGACGAGGAGGAGCAAGAGGAAGGCGGCACATCGGGGGAACCCTCATCCGCGCCAGGGGATGGCAATGGAGGGGACACGTCTTCCCTGGAGGAGAGCCAGGGGGAAGTGTTGCAGGGGGGTGTAGCTCCTGTGCCCAGTGGCGTCCAGCCACGCGGGAAGGGTCGGGCAGCTCGGCTGCCTTCTCCCCAGAGGGGGGAAGTGTTGCAGGGGAGTGTAGCTCCTGTGCCCAGTGGCGTCCAGCCACGCGGGAAGGGTCGGGCAGCTCGGCTGCCTTCTCCCCAGAGGGGGGAAGTGTTGCAGGGGAGTGTAGCTCCTGGGCCCAGTGGCGTGCAGCCACGCGGGAAGGGTCGGCCAGCTCGGCGGCCTTCTCCCCAGAGGGAGAGTCCGGCCTCCAGTCCGGAGACGGTCCTTGCCCAGGAGGTGCGCCTCCTTGATCAAATGTCCGCGGACTCGGATCGTCGGCACACCGAGTTCATGGGGGTTGTGGGACGGTTGCCTGAGGCCATTGAGTCCCTGGCTCATAGTGTGGCCGATTTCGGGGCCTCACAGGCCAGGGGTTTCGAACAACTCGCGGCAGCACAGGCCAGGGGTCTCGAACAATTCGGGGCATCACAGGACGCGAGTCGGGCACAATTCTGGGCATCACAGGACGCGAGTCGGGCCGAATTCAGGGCATCACAAGACGCGAGTCGGGCCGATTTCAGGGCAGCACAGGACGCGAGTCGGGACGACTTCAGGGCAGCACAGGCAGCGAGTGGAGAGTTGATCAGTGGTGCCGTGCAGTCACTGGCTGGTCTGATGCGGGCACAGACCTGGGCAGTACGGGCACTCACTGCTGCCACACTCGCTGTGTCACGCACGCATCGCCAGGGCACCCGCCGCGCTGCTGCAGCACAGCGGTCTGGCCTTCACCAGATTGCTGCGCTTGCTGCAGTGCCAGCCCGGCCGAGTGCCAGTGTCTCTGGCGACCAGCGAGCGCCTGGCATCAGCCAGCTTGCCCCCATTGCTGCAGCCGCCACTGCCACTCCCCCAGCAAAGCTGCGACGAGCTGCTGGAGAGACTGATGCTGCCCAGCCACAGCTGCAGCAGTCAGCAGCCGGCCCCTCGAGGGCCGGAGCTCGTCTCGGCCGACCCCCAAGGGCATCTGCCGTCACGCAATGTGCCCCTCAGGAGCCTTCCCCCAGCCTTGCAACACCCACAGGGCCCAGGTTGAGGCGGAGCAGCAGGTCGGCCAGGGGCCGGAAAAGCCTGGACAAGGACTCGCCCTCTCGGCACACAAAGTAGAGTGTGTTGCCAAATGTTTTTTTAGCTGGGGGTGTTTGTGTTCTCTATGGGGGGGGGTTTATTTTGGTAAGGCCGAGGATGAAGGCAAATGTTTTTTTATATGGGGGTGGTTGTGTTCTCTATGGGGGGGGGGGTTCTTTTGGTAAGGCCGAGGATGAAGGTCATTTGGATGGACAAGTTTTGTTATTCCTCCCCAGGTTGTGGGAGTGAGATATGTTTGTGACTGTTTTTTGGGGGGTGTTGTCTGTTTTTGGGTTTCGTGTGGGAAGGGCCCTGAGTTTGTTCAATAAAGCTTTTTATTTATTCAGCTTGTCCATGTGTGATGTTTCAAGTGGTTGTTGCGTTAACCGGCTGAGGGCTTGCGGAGCGGCTGCATTCATGTGCCTTCATTGCCGCAAGCCATTCCCTGACAGGGGGCCTAGAAGTGTCGTTCAATAAGCCGCCGACGGACGGCCCTTGGACCTTGTGGCTCCCTCCTGGGCTGGTACTCCTCCTCCTCCTCCTCCTCCTCATGGTCCTCCTGCTCGTCCTCCTGAGGTGGTGGTCCAACGTGAGGTGGCAGTGCCTGAGTCCTGCGGATAGCCAGGTTGTGCAGCATGCAGCAAACGACGACGAACTGGGAGACTCTATCCGGCGAATACTGGAGAGATCCGCCGAAACGATCCAGGCAGCGGAACCGTTGCTTGAGGACGCCAATCGTTTGCTCTATGATGTTCCTTGTGGCTTGATGGCTTTCGTTGTATGCCTCCTCAGCAGGGGTCCTGGGCGCGCGGAGCGGGGTCATGAGCCATGTACACAAAGGATAGCCTTTGTCCCCGATAAGCCATCCTCTTGGGGGAGGCTGTGCCTGGAACATGTCAGCCACAGTAGTCTGGCGCAGGATAAATGCATCGTGGCTGCTGCCTGGAAAGCGGGCATTGACAGCTAGGATGCGCTGCCTGTGGTCACACACCAGCTGTACATTGAGGGAATGGTAGCGGTAATCCTCGGCATTGTCGATAGGTGCCCGCATAGCCACATGCGTGCAGTCAATGGCGCCCTGCACCATGGGGAAGTCGGCGATCCTCGCAAATCCGACTGCACGCTGCTCCTGCCTCTCTAGGGTCATGGGGAAGGAGATGAATTGGTGTCTCCTTGTGAAAAGGGCATCGGTGACCTGCCGGATGCAGCGATGCACGGTGAACTGGGAGATGTTCGCTATGTCCCCAGCAGCGGCTTGGAAGGAGCCGCTTGCATAAAAGTTCAGAGCCACCGTGACCTTCACTTCCACCGACAGAGACATCCTGCACATCAGCTGTGGACGCAGATCTCTGTGAAGCAGCTGGCAGATCTCTGCAACCACCTCCCTTCTGAAGCGCAGCCTCTTAACACAATGCACGGCAGTCATGGTGAGATAGGAGACCTGCTGGCGGTATTCCCTGAGTGGGTAAGGCCTACGTTGCCGACGCCTGATGGCCCCTCTGCGTCTAGGCATGGCTGCCCCTCTCACACAGCGTCTGTGAGCCCTTCGCACATAATGCTGGAACTGAGGGTTGGAACCCCATGCAGCCCCCATAATATACTTGCAAACAGTGAAATCACAATGAGTCAAATTTCCAAACTCTGGCCAGAAGCCAAAAATACCTCTCCTATGTTGGCCCAAATCAGTAAGGTCTCTTCCTTGGCCTCTGTCCAGAAATCCATAGCACTAAAGTCATTGCAGCAAAATGGCAGCCCTTTATAGTTCAGTGTAAGTGCCCTTTAATTAGCGCTCCCCGAGGCCCGCAGGGCCTCTGCTGCGTTCCACCTCACAGTTCTTAACAGCGCCACGCCCACATTGGGCGGGCGCCACTGAAGTTCCGGTTTGGGGTGCACAAACGGCGTTGCACGACGAAATGACATCATAAGTTGCGCGCGCAGCTGAGAGCACGCAAACACCTTGCGCCGGAGCTAAATGTCAACTGAAGTTGGGCGTAGGCGCAGATCGTTCTGCGCCCGGCCGCTAAGTGCCTAGCGCTCGAGATCTACTCCTCTTATGGCGCTAACGGCTGGCGAACGCAACTGAATTTCTAGGCCTAAGAGTGTTAAAAAAAACAAGCCTGAAGGCTTTGTCTTAATGCAAGGAGCATTCATAATAAGGTGGATGAATTAGCTGCGCAAATAGATGTAAACGGATATATGATTGGGATTACGGAAACATGGCTCCAGGGTGACCAAGGCTGGGAACTCAACATCCAGGGGTATTCAATATTCAGGAAAGACAGGCAAAAAGGAAAAGGAGGTGGGGTAGCATTGCTGGTCAAAGCGGAGATTAACACACTAGTAAGGAAGGATATTAGCTCTTATGATGTGGAATCTGTATGGGTAGAGCTGAGAAATACCAAGGGGCAGAAAACGTTAGTGGGAGTTGTATACAGACCCCCAAACAGTAATGCGGAGGTTGGGGTGGCATTAAACGGGAAATTAGAGACGCGTGCAATAAGGGCACAGCAGTTATCATGGGTGACTTTAATCTACATATAGATTGGGCTAACCAAATTAGTAACAATACTGTGGAGGAGGAATTCCTGGAGTGTATACAGGATGGTTTCCTGCACCAATATGTCGAGGAACCAACTAGACATCAGGCCATCTTAGACTGGGTGTTATGTAATGAGAAAGAAATAATTAGCAATCTTGTTGTGCGAGGCCCCTTGGAGCGGAGCGATCATAATATGATCGAATTATTTATTAAGATGGAGAGTGAGGTATTTGACTCAGACTAGGGTCCTGAATTGACATAAAGGAAACTACGATGGTATGAGGCGCGAGTTGGGTAGGATGGATTGGGGAATGTTGCTTAAAGGGTTGACGGTGGATAGGCAATGGCAAACATTCAAAGATCGCATGGATGAACTACAGAATTTGTTCATCCCTGTTTGGCATAAAAATAAACCAAAAAAGGTGACTCATCCGTGGCTAACAAGGGAAATTAGGGATAGCATAAGATCCAAGGAGAAGACATATAAATTGGCCAGAAAAAGCAGCAAACCTGAGGATTGGGAGCAGTTCAGGATTCAGCAAAGGAGGACAAAGGGATTAATTAAGAGGGGGAAAATAGAGTATGAGAGTAAGCTTGCAGGGAACATAAAAACTGACTGTAAAATATAGATATGTGAAGAGAAAAAGATTGGTGAAGTCAAGCGTAGGTCCCTTGCAGTCAGAATCAGGGGAATTTATAATGGGGAACAAAGAAATGGCTGACCAATTCAATACATACTTTGGTTCTGTCTTCACAAAGGAGGACACTAATAACCTCCCAGAGATGTCGGGGAACATAGGGTCTAATGAGAGGGAGGAACTGAATGAAATCAGTATTTGTAGGGAAATGGTGTTAGGGAAATTGACGGGATTGAAGGCCGATAAATCCCCGGGGCCTGATAAGCTACATCCTAGGGTACTTAAGGAAGTGGCCCTAGAAATAGTAGATGCATTGCTGATCATCTTCCAAAATTCTATCGACTCTGGAACAGTTCCCATGGATTGGAGATAGCTAATGTTACCCCACTATTCAAAAAAGTGGTAGAGAGAAAACGGGGAATTATAGACCGGTAAGCCTGACATCGGTAGTGGGGAAAATGCTAGAGTCCATTATAAAAGATGTAATAGCAGAGCACTTGGAAAACAGTGACAGGATCGGAGAAAGTCAAAATGGATTTACAAAAGGTAAATCGTGCTTGAGTAATCTACTGGAATTTTTTGAGGATGTAACTGGTAGAATAGATAAGGGAGAACCAGTGGATATGGTGTAGTTGGACTTTCAGAAGGCTTTCGATAAGGTCCCGCATAAGAGATTAGCGTGTAAAGTTAAGGCACATGGGATTGGGGGTAAGGTACTGACTTGGATAGAGAACTGGTTGGCAGACAGGAAGCAAAGAGTTGGAATAAACGGGTCTTTTTCTGAGTGGCAGGCAGTGACTAGTGGGGTACCACAGGGATCGGTCCTAGGACCCCAGCTATTCACAATATATATGAATGATCTAGGCGAGGGAACTAGATGTAATATCTCCAAGTTTGCAGACGACACAAAGCTGGGTGGGCGTGTGTGCTGTGAGGAGGATGCCGAGAAACTCCAGGATGATTTGGACAGGTTGGGTGATTGGGCAAAAGCATGGCAGATGCAGTACAATGTGGATAAATGTGAGGTTATCCACTTTGGTGGCAAAAACAGGAAGGCAGATTATTATCTGAATGGCAATAGATTGGGAAAAGGGGAAGTGCAACGAGACCTGGGTGTCCTTGTGCACCAGTCGCTGAAGGTAAGCAAGCAGGTGCAGCAGACGGTTAAGAAGGCAAATGGTATGTTGGCCTTCGTAGCGAGAGGGTTCGAGTACAGGAACAAGGATGTCTTGCTGCAGTTGTACAGGGCCTTGGTGAGACCACACCTTGAGTATTGTGTACAGTTTTGGTCGCCTTACCTGAGGAAGGACGTTCTTGCCATGGGGGGAGTGCAGCGAAGATTCACCAGGCTGCTACCTGGGATGGCAGGAATGACGTATGAGGAGAGATTGGGTCGATTGGGCTTATACTCGCTGGAGTTTAGAAGAATGAGAGGGGATCTCATTGAAACATATAAAATTCTAACAGGACTGGACAGACTAGATGCTGGAAGGATGTTCCCGATGGCGGGGGAGTCCAGAACCAGGGTTCACAGTCTAAGGATAAGGGGTAAGCCATTTAGGACAGAGATGAGGAGGAATTTCTGCACTCAGAGAGTGGTGAACCTGTGGAATTCTCTACCACAGAAGGTAGTAGAGGCCAATTCATTAAATGTATTCAAGAAGGAGTTAGATATTTTTCTTAAGGCTAAAGGGATCAAGGGATATGGATAGAAGGCAGGGACAGGGTACTGAATTTGGATGATCAGCCATGATCTCATTGAATGGCGGAGAAGGCTCGAGGGACTAAATGGCCTACTCCTGCTCCTATCTTCTATGTTTCTATATTAAGACGGTGGCAACTCCGACATTGCAGCACTCCCTCAGTACTGCACTGGAGTGCCAGCCTAGATTTCTGTGCGCAAGTCCCTGGAGTGGGACCTGAACTCACAAGCCTTTGCTTCTGAGGTGAGAGTGCTACCAACTGAGCTACGGCTGACACTGTGGGGGAAAAATTCGGTTGCTTTGCGCCTCCCGTTATCACCCTAAGCAACTAGTGCCCGGGTGCGGCGATGTTTTTGCTGCTCACGAAATTGACCAGACATTTTGCGGCAGCGCTAAATACTACCGCCACGATCTCCTGCGTCCGCAGATCGTGACGTCAGACGAGCATGCAACGCCCTGGTAGCGCCCCGGACCGGATATTGAGTGGCGTTGCCTGCCTTACCGCCTGCCGCCAGCAACAACAAGTTGAGAGGGGCGTTTTGCAGTTGGCAAGGGACTGGGGGAGCGCTATTTAAAGGCGTCTGCTTCCTGCCTTTTTTTGTCGGCGACATTTTTGCACCACGCATTCTGAGAGAGAGAGAGAGACTTTTGGAGAGATTCAACGCTGTGTGAAGGAGTTTTGGGTACTGAGCAGCACTTTGCAGGTTCATTTTGATTTGACATTCCTTGCATTGATTTAGAAGAGACTGTGGGGGCTGCACTCTGAGCTTTTTCCCTGGGCCTCTCCATTGTTTTTTCCAGCAGATTTGATGTACAGGCCGAGATTCAAGGCTGCAATGAGCAGGGTGTGGATGGAGAGCAAGATCGACCCTCCCCTTTAAGAACTGGCGCCAGTGTGTCTGTGTTCCATTGCTGACTGGCATCACATGAGCTTCGCCAGCGCTCTGAGGTAGCATCTTGCTCCTCGGCGTTAGCGCCTTAATAGAGGTGTATAGCGCCTGATTTAGCGCTCCAATCACCTCCAGGGGCGATAGAAGCCAAGTTTGCAGTCGGAGGCGATAATTAGCGCCAGGCGCTAAACTTTGCGCCCGGCCGATAATTGCGCCCGAAGCGGGGCGATACCGAATTTCTCCCCCTGTAACTTTTAACATATATTGCACCAAGGCACTAGTTCAATAAAATATAAAAGGCTAGAAATTCGTTACAGCCAAAGAATGGACGCCAGTTGCAAATGCTTTAGACTGCATGAAAAATTCGTCCTCACTGCTCAATAAAATGTTTGGAGTTGTAAATCAAGTCTTAAAACCCAAACTCCTTGGTGTTAGACTTAAAGGGCGGACCAATATCGGGTGCAGTCTAATCGCAACTCATCAGTGCTACAGCTTTTTTCACTACTTAAAGGGGAGGCTCATTGATGCTGCAGCACCTCATTCTCAGCATTGCTGACTGTGCAGCTGCCTCAGCAAGCAAAAGCAGAACAAGGAGAAGGAGCCAGAGAACTGAACCAGGTGCGGTCATGGCAGGTCCACGCCCCAGGGAGAGAGCCCGCAGATTCTGCGATGAAGCATTGAAGGCATTGGTTTTTGCTGTGGAGCGACAGAGGGCGGTGCTCTACCCGGCAAGTGGCAGGAGGCCCTCGCCACAAGTCTTCCACACCATGTGGAGGGAGGTAGCACAGCACGTCTTGGGCCGCGCTGTGGTCCCCAGGACTCAAACACAGCGCAGGAAGAAATTTAACTACCTCACTCGGGTGGTCAGTGTGAGTGAATGCTTCAACAAATGCTGCATACCACCATCTGTACCATAATCTTCACACACTGCCCAAAGCACCACACCCCCAGCACTGACCCACCAACAATCTCTACCTAGCAACACTCACACCCACATCACACACCTTGCACACAATGACAGCTATTCAACTATGGCAGGCACAAGGGTCATTAGTTATTAGAATTCATGTGATATGTGTGATATGTTTATAGATACATTTTATTAATGGTGTTTGGAATATTTTGTGGTCTCTCTTATTTCACCTTTGTGCCCAGGAGGACGCTGTGATACATCATGAGACAGGGATTGTATGATGAGGATGTGGTAAGCTACGGGGATCTGGGGTTTCATTCATGTGAATCGGAGTCCGATGAGCCGGTCACGGACAGCCCGTCCAGAAGGCCGATTGTCTCACTGCCTCCTCCCTCACTCCTGTTCCTCCTCATCATCCTCTTCCTCCTCGTCCTCTTCCTCAACCTCATCCTCCTCTGCCTAGTCCTCCTGCTGAGGTGGCCCCGCAATCCCTGCTGTCAAGAGCTGCGCCCTCATGATGGCCAAGTTGTGACGCATGCAGCAGACCACCGGGAAATGGGACACTTGCTCTGGCAAGTACTGGAGCTTGCTTCATTAAGCTGATGGTCTGCTCGATGATGGTGGCGGCATGGCTCACATTATGAATGATGCGCACGAGTGTTGGGGTTGTGGAGTGGAGTCATGAGCCCGGTGGAGAGCGGAAACCCCTTGTCTCTGAGCAACCACCCTCGAGCTTGACGTGGTGGCTGGAAGAGTGCTGGCACAGGAGGAAGGCATCATGGCTGCTGCCAGGATAGCGGGCATTGACATTAAGGATTCGCTGTGTGTGGTTGCACCCCAACTGCACATTCAGTGAGTGGTAGCCTTTGCAGTTACGGAAGATCTCAGGATTGTTATGTGGTGCCCGCAAAGCCACCTGGGTGCAGTCAATGGTGCCCTGCAGAATGGGGAAGCCCGCTATCCTGGCAAAGTCACATGCACGCTCATCCTGCTTCTCTCTGGTGATCGGGAAGCCAATGTGGTCCCTTCCCCTGCTGTAGAGAGTCTCTGTGACCTCCTGGAATCAGCGATGAATGGTGAACTGTGAGATGTTAGCTATGTCTCCTGTTGCAGACTGGAAGGATCCGCTGGTGAAGAAAGTGAGGGCTTCAGTGGCCTTGACTGCCACTGGGAGAGCTGTGATCGCCCTGTCTGAGACTGGAGGTCTGGTTGCAGGTGGTGGCAGAGTTCTGTGACCATTTCCTTGATGAAGCGAATCCTTCTAATACACTGATCCTAGCTTAATTGAAGGTAGGAGAAGTGCACTCGGAATACTCTCGGAGGATAAGGCCTCCTGTTGAGAGCCCTGATGAACTTCTTCGTCTCTCTGCGCACATGTTCCCGTCTTTCTCGCTGCCTATGCTCCTTCTGCCATAGATCCTGGATGGCGAAGTGACATGCCAGTACAGCTCCCATTAATGTTACCAAGTGTAGCAGTTTGAATCTTTGAAGAATAAATGTAACTACTTTTTAGTTGCCTGAAGACTTCTGATACAAAAGAACCTTCAAATTACTGAATGAAACTGTTGCAGTGGGTGAAACTAACAAGAAACCACTGAAACTGCACGAACCTGATAGCTGCGAGGGATCTGGGGGTCCTTGTACATGAATCACAAAAAGTTAGCATGCAGGTACAGCAATTAATTAGGAAGGCAAATGGAATGTTGGCCTTTATTGCAAAGGGAATGGAGTATAAAAGTAGGGAAGTCCTGTTACAACGGTACAGGGCATTGGTGAGACCACACTTGGAGTACTGCGTACAGTTTTGGCCTCCTTATTTATGGAAGAATATACTTGCATTGGAGGCAGTACAGAGAAGGTTCACGAGGTTGATTCCGGAGATGAAGGGGTTGTCTTATGAAGAAAGGTTGAGCAGGTTGGGCCTATACTCATTGGTGTTTAGAAGAATGAGAGGGGATCTTATTGAAGCATATAAGATTCTGAAGGGGCTTGACAGGGTAGATGCAGAGAGGATGTTTCCCCTCGTGGGGGAGTCTAGAACTAAGGGGCATAATTTCAGAATAAGGGGACACCCATTTAAAACAGAAATGAGGAGGAATTTCTTCTCTCAGAGGGTCATGAATCTTTGGAATTCTCTTCCCCAGAGAGCTGTGGAGGCTGGGTCATTGAATATATTTAAGGTGGAGACAGACAGATTTTTGAATGGCAAGGGAGTGAAGGGTTATGGGGAGCGGGCAGGAAAGTGGAGTTGAGGCCAAGATCAGATCAGCCATGATCTTATTGAATGGCGGAGCAGGCTCGAGGGGCCAAATGACCTACTCCTGCTACTACGTCTTATGTTCTTGTGTACTGATAATCCCTTTAAATAACGCCCCTGGAGCTGGCTTCCTGATGCTGCATGCCAGCTTTCCCTGTTGGTGTTTACTCCAGGCGGTGAGGTAAGTGGCGAGAATCAATCTTGCAAATCAAGTAGTCAGTGAGTGTTGCACACTCAGTGACGTCACCATCTACCTGACAGCGAAGTTTCCAGCGATATCTCTTACCGGTGGCGCTACGGTGGAGCTGGATTTGGCGTGCGGCGCTGGATTCGCCTCGCCCTGGCAATACTGGTCTAGTGCCCCATTAGCGCCTTCAACTGGCGCTAACAGGAGGCACTAAATGGATGAATTTTCCCCCCAAAAAATCCCTTTAAGAAGTGCTGACAGCATCGCTGTCAGTCTGCTGCACGCTCGCTTTTCAGAGCAAACTTAGGACCCAGCGCTAAACTCAGCGTAAAGGTGCAAGTTCGCAGAGCGTGACGTTAAGTTGGCGTGCACACGCTCTCCAGTGTCAGCGCTGTTACCGACAGTGCTAAGGCCCTCACCAAAATGACGGCTGCTGAATCCTGCGCCAGAGAAGTGTGTCAGAGCGGCAGCCGCCATTTTTTTCCAGGATTGCGGTGGTAACCCGTGGCAGTAAGGTAGGGAATTTCTAGGCCATAGGGATTAAAATGGAACAGAGAAAGGAGGCTTTTGACAAATGTCAGGTTCATAATTCAGTAGAGAACCAAACTGAATAAAGAAAGTACAGGGGAGAACCGAAAAAGGGAATAAGAGGGGCAAAGAGATATTATGAAAATAGATTAGCGGATAACATAAAAGGGGACCCAAAAATCTTTTATAAACATATAAATAGTAAAACGGTAGTCGAAGAAAGGGTGGGGCCAATTAGGGACAGGAAAGGAGATCTTGTGGAGGCAGAGTGCATGCCTTAGGTACTAAATGAGTACTTTGCATCTATCTTCATTAAAGAACAGGATGCTGTCAATATCACAGTAAAAGAGCAAGTGGTAGAGAAATGGGATAGGATAAAAATAGATAAAGAGGAGGTTGTCAGCACTCAGAGTGGGAAAGTCATTTGGTCTGGATGGAATGCATCCTAGGTTGCTGAGGGAAGTCCGGGTTGAAATTGCGGAGGCTCTAGCCAATCTTCCAATTCTCCTTAGATATGGGAATGGTGCCAGAGGACTGGAGGGTTGCAAATATTACGCCTCTGTTCAAAAAAGGGGAGAGGGATAACCCTGGCAACTACAGGCCAGTCAGCCTAACATCAGTGGCGGGGAAAATTTGAGACATTGGGGGGAATTTTTACTAGCAGCAGCGAGTGGGTTTAGGAGGGTGGGTGGTTAAAAGCTCCAGCCTGCCGACTTCCGCATTAAACTGCAGCGTGTTAGGCTGCGTGCAAGCGGGTTGTTAATTTCAATAGTTAATAGCTCATTAAGAGCGATATTAACATGGGTTTTGGGATTTAACTGTGGGTGCACGAGTTTCTGGGCTTCCTGCAACTAGCTAGTGAAAACAAGATGAGAATACAATGGCAATTGAGTGGGCTGAAGAAATGACAGGCAAGCATTCACATTAGTACTGAAACCTCACAACTGCTTTCTTGCCTGATAGTGTGAAAGGCTTTTGCTCACAGTACTTGTTCTGAGAGGTTACCTTCACTACCTTACAGGCTACTTTCACTACTTCGGAGGATTTTTTCACTACTTTGGAGGTTACTTTCACTACTTTGGAGGTTTGTACGTCTGATCTCCCCTCTGCAGTTGTGATCTATCAGATCAATGTGGGTGCCACTTATGCTGTTTTAGCTTGGACCTCAGATGAGGACCAAGATCACCATCAGCATCGACAGCACCAGCAGCAGCAGGAAGAGCACCAGCAACAGACGGACCAGCAGCAGGAGTGTCACCAACAGGAGCAGCAGCTGCCTGCTCCTCACAGACCAGCCAGGAGAGGGTGGATTTGCAGAGAGGCGCAGCTCGCAGGAGGCGACACCCGCAAAACAGGGTGTACAGGCAGAAGATCAGCCTCCTGGGCATGTTGGAACACCAGTGTCTCAGGAGTCATAGAGTTACACAGCACAGAAAGAGGCCCTTCGGCTCATCGTGTCCGCGCCGGCCATCAAGACCTGTCTATTCTAATCCCATTTTCCAGCACTTGGTCCGTAGCCTTGTATGCTATGGCGTTTCAAGTGCTCATCTAAATGCTTCTTGAATGTTATGAGGGTTCCTGCCTCTACCATCCTTTCAGGCAGTGAGTTCCAGATTCCAACCACCCTTTGGGTGAAAAAGTTTTTCCTCAAATCCCCTCTAAACCTCCTGCCCCTTACCTTGAAACTATGCCCCCTGGTTATTGACTCCTCTATTAAGGGGAAAAGTTCCTTTCTATCTACCCTATCTAAGCCCCTCATAATTTTGTACACCTCAATCAGGTCCCCCCTCAGCCTTCTCTGCTCGAAGGAAAACAACCCAAGCCTGTCCAGTCTCTCTTCATAGCTGAAGCGCTCCAGCCCAGGTAACATCCTGGTGAATCTCCTCTGCACCATCTCCAATGCAATCACATCCTTCCTATAGTGTGGCAACCAGAACTGCACACAGTATTCCAGCTGTGGCCTAACTAGCGTTTTGTACAGCTCCATCATAACCTCCCTGCTCTTATATTCTATGCCTTGGCTAATGAAGGCAAGTATCCCATATGCCTTTTTAACTACCTTATCTACCTGTCCTGCTGCCTTCAGGGATCTATGTACATGCACACCAAGGTCCCTCTGATCCTCTGTCCTTCCTAGGGTCCTACCATTCATTGTGTATTCCCTTGCCTTGTTAGTCCTCCCAAAATGCATCACTTCACACTTTTCAGGGTTAAATTCCATTTGCCACTGTTCTGCCCATCTGACCAACCCGTCTATATCGTCCTGTAGCCTGAGGCTTCCCTCCTCGCTATTTACCACTCCACCAATTTTCGTGTCATCTGCTAACTTACTGATCATACCTCCTACATTCATATCTAAATCATTATTGTACACTACAAACAGCAAAGGACCCAGCACCGATCCCTGTGGTACACCACTGGACACAGGCTTCCAGTCACAAAAACAACCTTCGACCATCACCCTCTGCCTCCTGCCACTAAGCCAATTTTGGATCCAATGTGTCAAATTGCCCTGGATCCCATGGGCTCTTACCTTCTTGACCAGTCTCCCATGTGGGACTTTGTCAAAAGCCTTACTGAAGTCCATGTAGACTACACCAACTGCACTACCCTCATCCACATACCTAGTCACCCCCTCGAAAAATTCAATCAAATTGGTTAGACATGATCTCCCCCTGACCAAGCCATGCTGACTATCCTTGATTAATCCTTGCCTCTTGCCTCTCCAAGTGGAGACTAATTCTGTCCCTCAGAATTTTTTCCAATAATTTCCCTACCACTGATGTTAAGCTGTAATTCTCTGGTTTATCCCTACTACCCTTCTTGAATAATGGTACTCTGTTAGCTGTCCTCTGGCACCTCCCCGTGGCCAGAGAAGATGTGAAAATTTGTGTCAGAGCCCCTACAATCTCCTCCCTTGCCTCACACAGCAGCCTGGGATACATCTTGTCTGGGCCTGGGGATTTATCCACTTTTAAGCCCGCTAAAACCGCTAGTACCTCCTCCCTCTCAATGCTAATTTGTTCAAGTATATCACAATCCCCCTGCCTGATTTCTATGCCTACATCGTCCTTCTTCATGGTGAACACAGATGCAAAATATTAATTTAAAACCTCATCTACATCTTCCAGCTCTACACACAGATTGCCACTTTGGTCCCTAATGGGCCCTACTCTTTCCCTGGTTATCCTCTTGCCCTTAATATACTTATAAAACACCTTGGAATTTTCCTTTATTTTGCCCGCCAGTGCTTTTTCTTGCCCCTTCTTCGCTCAGGATCTCGCATCAGGCAGTGGCTGACATTTGCAGCCTGCTGGAAGAAGATATGCTGCCAAGTGGACTTGGTGTCCACGCTTTATCAGTGACTATCAAAGTCACCTTCACCCTCAACCTCTTTGCCTCTGGTTCCTTCCAGGGATCTGCCAGAGACATTTGCAAGATCTTGCAGTTGGCCGCCCACAAATACATAACCCAGGTGACTGATGCCATGTTTGCTAGGGCAGGCAATTATGTACACTTTGCCAACGATGATGCCAATCAGAATGAGCAGGCGCTTGGGTTTGCAGCTTTGGCTACTTCCCACAGGTGCAGGGCATCATCGACTGCATGCATGTCGCAATTAAGGCACCCCCAGATCATCCAAGAGTGTTTGTCAATTGCATAGGCTTCCACCTATTAATGTACAGCTGGTGTGCAACCACAAAAAGATGATTATGTAGGTATATGGAAGATTTCCAGGCAGCTTTCATGATGCTTTTGTCCTGCGCCAGTCCACGCTCCCTGATCTCTTCGCACCTTGAAGGAGACTTGCTGGCTCCTTGGAGACAAGGGGTGCCTACTTAAAACTTGGCTGATGACACCCGTGAAGAACCCAACCAAGTGAAGAGCGTTACAATGAAAGCCATATGACAACCAGATGTGTCATTGAGGAAGCAATCGGCATGCTGAAGATGTGCTTCAGGTGCCTCGACAGATCTGGAGCTCCCCTTCAACATGCACCAGCCAAGGTCTCCACAATGGTTGTGGTGTGCTGAGCTCTGCACAACATTGCACAGCAGCGAGGTTTGGACCTTTAGGAGGAATAAGACACAGAACACAGAGCCGACGAGGAGGATGAGAAGGTGGAGGAGGAGTAACGTGATGTGGCCAATGCACCAGCAGCGGCACCCATTGCTGCCTGGGATGCCCTCAGAATGGCAAGGTTCAGTTACGTTCCAACAGTGCATTCATCTGGGAGCCACATGCAAAACCCACTTCCCCTTCCTCCCCCTTCCCGCAACAGAAAGCTGTCCTGCAAACAACCAACCATCCCTTTCACAGCCCTCATTGCTCGGCGTTAATTTATGTCTTAACCATTCATCACAAGTGAAAAGGACACTTGCTAGGCAGCAGCCAAAAATGGGCAACATGGAAAAGTGGTGTAAACAAATAATATTTATGTGGCTTAAAAATGAAAGAGACTTAACGCCCAAGTGTTGTGCAACTACAAATCTTTACTCTTCCTCTTCCCAGCACTTCTAAGTGGTGCGACCCCTGTGGCTTTAGCAGAGGTAGAGGCAGGCTGCTCAGATTCCTGCTCTGACTGCTGAGATGCTCTTGGCCAATGTCCTCTGGGTTTTGGGGCCCGTGAGGTTGGAAGTGGAAGCGTTTTGAGCCGAGCCTCCACTTCCATGATCCCCATCCCTCTTATGGCCATCCCGCACTTCCCTGCTGGCAGTGAGGTGGAGAGCACTTTGTTGTAGATCAGTGGGGCAATGATCAGCCAAGGCTAGGGTTTCATCAATCCTATTTAAGGTGGTATTCATAGTTTGCAAGCCATTGGTGAGGGCCTGCTTGATTGTCGCGTTTTATGCTCCATGCAAGTGGCTACTCTTCCCATGGACAAAGACATCATCGCAAATGCCTGTGACATCATGCCACTCCTCCTTTAGACGGACGCCTCCAATCTCTGCTAGGATGCACAGAGGTCAATCATCACAGTCCCAGGACATCGCTGCAGGAGTTCCTCAGGGCAGTGTCCTAAGCCCAACCATCTTCAGCTGCTTCATCAATGACCTTCCCTTCATCATAAGGTCAGAAGTGGGGATGTTTGCTGATGACTGCACAGTGTTCAGTGCCATTCACAACTCCTTCGATAATGAAGCAGTCCATGCCCGCATGCAGCAAGATTTGGACGACATTCAGGCTTGAGCTGATAAGTGGCAGGTAACCACAAGTGCCAGGCAATGACTATCTCCAACAAGCGAGCGTCTAACCACCGCCCCTTGATATTCAACGGCATTATCCTGGGTGTCACCATTGACCAGAAACTTAAATGGACCAGCCACATAAATACTGTGGCAACAAGAGCAGGTCAGAGGCTGTGTATTCTGTGGCGAGTGTCTCACCTCCTGACTCCCCCAAAGCCTTTCCACCATCTACAAGGCACAAGTAAGGAGTGTGATGGAACACTCTCCACTTGCCTGGATGAGTGCAGCTCCAACAACACTCAAGAAGCTCGACACCATCCAAGACAAAGCAGCCCGCTTGATTGGCACCCCATCCACCACCTTAAACATTCACTCCCTCCACCACTGGCACACCGTGGCTGCAGTGTGTACCATCTACAAGATGCACTGCAGCAACTCGCCAAGGCTTCTTCGGCAGCACCTCCCAAACCTGCGACCTCTACCACCTAGAAGGACAAGGGCAGCAGGCGCTTGGGAACACCACCACCTCCAAGTTTCCCTCCAAGTCACACACCATCCTGACTTGGAAGTATATCGCCGATCCTTCATCGTCGCTGGGTCAAAGTCCTGGAACTCCCTCCCTAACAGCACTGCAGGAGTACCTTCACCACATGGACTGCAGCGGTTCAAGAAGGCGGCTCTCCACCACCTTCTCAAGGGCAACTAGGGATGGGCAATAAATGCTGACTTTGCCAACGACGCCCACATCCCATGAACGAATAAATAAAGTGGCGGAGAAATGTAATTCGGCCCCGGAGAGTAAAACACTAGCCAGGAACCAGACTGTAGCTGAAGCTGCTAAACCAGTAGAACCAGTAGGCCAGTCACAGGCTCAGCAGGGAACAGCAGCGGTGGGGGAAAGCTGTCAGCTGATCAAAGTTACTTTAAAATTTAAGCAACAGAGCAGCAGTTCAGAGACACAGCAGATGAGTCTTACGGTGTAGTCCAGTGTAGTCTAGTGCAGAAGCGTAGTCTTGATGTCCAGCGAGTTCCAGGAATTTGGAAGCCAAATTTGAGAAGAGATCCAGGATGTCAGTGAGAAAGGCAGAGAGCAGGCATGGTTGGGGGATAGGCTGTGGCGGTTTTCCACTGTGACTATAACTGATTTCCAACATCTTGGGACCTAGTCCAACAGTAACGACTGGGTGAAACCGTCTTCATTTTATTGGGGGTTTTGCTGGCATGTGCCATCTACTCCTGGGTCTTTCACATGCCCTTTAGCCTCAACCAGTTTTCAGCATCAGCAGTTGGCTGGATCAAGGTAGCTACATTTCTTATTGGTACATTATCTTAGAAACATAGAAGATAGGAGCAGGAGTAGGCCATTCGGCCCCTCGAGCCTGCTCCGCCATTTAATGAGATCATGGCTGATCATCCAAATTCAGTACCCTGTCCCTGCTTTCTCCCCATATCCCTTGATCCCTTTAGTCTTAAGAAATATATCTAACTCCTTCTTGAATATATTTAATGAATTGGCCTCAACTGCCTTGTGTGGTAGAGAATTCCACAGGTTCACCAATCTGGGTGAAGAAATTCCTCCTCATCTCAGTCCTAAATGGCTTACCCCTTATCCTTAGACTGTGACCCCTGGTTCTGGACTCCCCTGCCATCGGGAACATCCTTCCTGCATCTAGTCTGTCTAGCCCTGTTAGAATTTTATAAGTTTCAATGAGATCCCCTCTCATTCTTCTAAACTCCAGCGAGTATAAGCCCAATCGTCCCAATCTCTCCTCGTACGTCATTCCTGCCATCCCAGGTATCAGTCTGGTGAATCTTCGCTGCACTCTCTCCATGGCAAGAACATCCTTCCTCAGATAAGGCGACCAAAACTGCACACAATACTCAAGGTGTGGTCTCACCAAGGCCCTGTACAACTGCAGCAAGACACCCTTGCACCTGTACTCAAATCCTCTTGCTGTGAAGGCCAACGTACCATTTGCCTTCTTAACCGCCTGCTGCACCTGCATGCTTACCTTCAGCAACTGGTGCACAATAACACCCAGGTCTCGTTGCACTTCCCCTTTTCCCAATCTATTGCCGTTCAGATAATAATCTGTCTTCCTGTTTTTGTCACCGAAGTGGATAACCTCGCATTTATCCACATTATACTGCATTTGCCATGCATCTGCCCAATCACCCAACCTGTCCAAATCATACTGGAGTTTCTCTGCATCCTCCTCACAGCACACACTCCCACCCAGCTTTGTGTCGTCTGCAAACTTGGAGATATTACATCTAGCTCCCTTGTCTAGATCATTTATATATATTGTGAATAGCTGGGGTCCTAGCACCGATCCCTGTGGTACCTAGTCACTGCCTGCCACTCGGAAAAAGACTCGTTTATTCCAACTCTTTGGGGGAGAAATTCAGTATCGCCCCGTTTGGGGCGCAATTATCGGCCGGGCGCAAACTTTAGCGCCCGGCGCAAATGATCACCGCCTACTGCTAAATTGGTCTCTTTCGCCCCTGGAGGTGATTGCAGCACTAAATCAGGCGCTGTACGACTCTTAAGGCGCTAAGCCGGAGGAGCGAGGCGCTAACTCAGAGGGCGGGCGCAGCGCAGGTGCTGTCAGTTAGCGATTGCACACAGACACGCTGGCGCCGGTCAGCTCTTAAAGGGGAGGGTCAATCTTGATTTGCAGCCGCACCCTGCGCATCGGAGCCCTGAACCTCGGCCTGGACAGACCTGTTGCCAAATCCCGAAGCCAAGGACCATGGAGAGGGCCAGGGAGCGATCGCAGCGGTTCAGCGAGGGGGCCTCGGAGGCTCTGGTTGACGCGGTGGAGCGCAGGCGATCTCTCCTGTACCCGGAGAGTGGCAGGAGGCCTCTGCCGAGCGAGTACCTAAAAGCTTGGAGGGAGGTGGCTCAGAAAGTGACCTCCAGCTGCATGGTGCCTAGGACCCCTGTGCAATGCAGGAAGAAGTTCAACGACCTCACTCGGGTCGTCAGGGTGAGTGCCCTTTTCAGAATCCTCTTCATCCCTCCATCTCGACCTCGCTTTATGGCCAAAGGGTCTTGAAAGCCCCAATGCCCAGCACTCCTCCAACACCTATGGCCCTTTCAGGAAACTCTCACGCACTTTCAGCACTTTGCATACAGTAAGGGCTGTTCCACCATGGGAGGCATTTCAGCCAGTAGCATGGCTGCACACAGTCAGGGCTATTCGACCATGGGAGGCATTTCAACCAGGAGCATGGCTGCACACAGTAAGGGCTATTTGACCATGGGAGGCATTTCAGCAAAGATCATGGCTGCACACAGTAAGGGCTATTCGGCCATGGGAGGCATTTCAGCCAAGATCATGGCTGCATCTTTACTCAGACCCCATCCTTTTTCTTGCAGGGCAAGCTGGCGCATAATTGGAGACAGCAGCAACGGACCGGGGGAGGCCGGCCTTACCTTCAAGCCCTGACCGATCTGGAGCAGCAAGTCCACTGGATTGTGGCAAGCCAGATGCTTGGTCCCGTCGCCACTGGAGACGCCGACCCCGTTCTGGCCAGCAATGGTAAGGTCATCACCTTTTTGACCTCTCTCCTTCCACTTGTTCCTCACAACAGCATCCTTTGACACTTTCGATCCAAATCAGTAAATCGCTGCACTCATGCCTCCCTTGCTGCCACCCTGTCCTCACGCTAAAGCCA
The DNA here is from genome assembly GCF_052327205.1 of Somniosus microcephalus. NCBI lineage: Eukaryota > Metazoa > Chordata > Chondrichthyes > Squaliformes > Somniosidae > Somniosus > Somniosus microcephalus. The sequence goes on along the minus strand of NC_140991.1, from coordinate 14,560,613 downwards.
CTGTTGTACTTCCCTGCTTTCAGATGCTGATTCACCAGGTGAGGAGGCGGGCCCTCAAGCTGCCATTGGGAGTGAATCTGAAGGCGAGGAGGAAGAGGAAGCCGGACCATCAGCGCAACCCTCTGCCGAGGCAGCCCATATACTGGGGACACGCCTTCCCTGGAGGGGAGCGGGGGGGGGAATGGTCTGATGAGGGTGAAGCTCCAGGACCCAGTGGGCTGCAGCAACGCGAGGGGGGTAGGGAAGCTCGGGGGCCTTCTCCCCGGAGGGAGAGTATGGCCTCGAGTCCTGCTGCAGTGAGCGCAGACGAGGTGCGGGTCCTCGCTGAAATGAGCGCCCAGGCGGAGCAAAAGCACACTGAACTCATGGCTGCAGTGGCAAGGATGCCCGAATCCATTGAGTCACTGGCAAGGAGTGTCAAGGACTTCAGTGCAGCAGAGGTGTCTGCCACGCAAATGCTAAGTGCTGCAATGCAGTCAGTGGCTGGTCTCATGCAGACGCAGATTGAGGCCACGCGAGCACTAACTGCTGTCATCCTCGCTGGATCGGAAGGTTTCCCCGGGGCCCTCCCTGCACCGCAGCAGGCCAGCAACCTGTGCTACAGCAGATTGCTCCGCATGCTGAAGTGCTGCCCCGTGGGAGTGCCAGTGTGTCGGTCGAGCGGGGAGTTGCTGTCCTCTCTCAGGATGACAGCATTCCTGCTGCCAGCACTGTCACTTCTCCACTGCAGTTGCCACCACCTGTAGGACAGACTGCTGCCGCCCATGCAGAGTTGGAGCAGTCAACAGCCGGGTCTTCTAGGCCCAGAGCTGGTCCAGGCCGTCCCTCAAGGGCATCTGCAGTCTCAGTTTCTGACACTCAGCAGCCTTCCCCCAGCCTTGCTGCAGCCACTGGGGTCCCAGTACGGAGGAGCTGCAGGGTGGGAAGGAGGCAATTTCGCAAGGGAAGCAGATCACCTTCGAAGGGCAAAAAGTAGGAGGTGTGGCAAAATGTATTTCATTGTTTTATTGAAGGCCGAGGATCGTGGTCATATTTTTGTTACTGTTGTGGACATTGTCCCCAGGTTGTGAGAGCCAGTTATGTGATTGACAGTTTTTTTTTGTGTTTCTTTCTATTATTTGTCATGTGGGAAGGATACACAGTTTGGTAAATAAAGAAGTGTCTTTATTCAAAATGTGCATGTTTGCTCTTTGCACTCATTGTTGCCTTGACCGGCTTAGGGGTTGCGGCATGGTTCCATTCAGGTTCTTTGAATGGCAGAAGCCATTCCCTCAGAGGGGGCCTAGAAGCGACTTGCTATAAGCCTTTGACTGACGGCCCTTGCACTTTGTGCCTCCCTCCCGTCTTGGTGCTGCTGCTGCTGCTCCTCCTCCTCCTCCTCCTCCTCTGCTGGTGCTCCAATGTCTGGTGGCATTGGCTGGGTCCTGAGGATTGCCAGGTTATGCATCATGCAGCACACAACAACAAAGTGGGAGACTCGCTCAGGTGAGTACTGCAGGGCTCCTCCAGAGTGGTCCAGACAGCGGAACCATTGCTTGAGCACGCCGATTGTGTGCTCAACGATGTTCCAGGTAGCTTGATGGCTCTCGTTGTATTGTTCTTCAGCAGGGGTGCTGGGCGAACGGAGCGGTGTCATCAGCCAGGTGCACAGAGGATAGCCCTTGTCCCCGAGAAGCCAGCCTCTTGGGTGAAGCGGGGCCTCGAAAAGGTCTGCCACAGAAGTCTGGCGCAGGATGAAGGCATCGTGGCTGCTGCCTGGAAAGTGGGCATTGACAGCGAGCATCAGCTGTCTGTGGTCACAGACCAACTGGACGTTCAAGGAATGGAAGCCCTTTCGGTTGCGAAAATCCTCGGCATTCTCTTGCGGCGCCCGCAAAGCCACATGGGTGCAGTCAATGGCGCCCTGCACCATGGGGAAGCCCGCTATTCTTGTAAAGCCCGCTGCGCGTTCTTGCTGCTTGTCCGGGGTCATGGGGAAAGAGATGTACTCACTCCTTTTAAAGAGGGCATTTGTGACTTGACGGATGCAGCAATGCACCGCGAACTGGGAGATATTGGCAATGTCCCCAGTAGCAGATTGAAAGGAGCCGGTGGCATAAAAGTTGAGAGCCACTGTTATCTTCACTGCCACCGACAGAGACATCCTGCTCCTCAGTTGAGGCTGCGGATCTGGCTGAAGCAGGTGGCAGAGCTCAGTGACCACCTCCTTGCTGAATCACAGCCTTCGCAAACACTGCTCCTCAGACATATTGATGTATGAGAACTGTTGTTGAAAAACCCTGGGAGGGTAAGGTCTCCTGTGCCGGTGCCTGTTGGCCCTCCTCCGTCTGGCCATGATTGCCACTCTCTCTCTGCATCTCTGTGCCCTCTCAATGTGATGGAGAAGCACGACATTCCCATCCACTGCAGCCCCCATCGTATGTGGGCAATCAAAGTTATGCCGGTGAAAAAGCAAAGAAACTACAAAGTTATGGTCAGAAGCCAAAACTACCTCAGACAGTGTTGACTCAATGCAGAAGTCTCTCTTTCTCCCTTTGTCTCTCTGCAAATCTCTCTCTCTCAGAACGAGTGGTCCAAAAATGGCTACCACACAGAAGCCAGGAACAGCCCCCTTTAAATAGCGCCCCCCCAGTCCCACAGCGACTGGGAAGCGTTCCAGTCAACCTGTCGTTGGTATCGACAGGCGGAAAGGAGGGGGGCGCCACTGAATTTCCGGTCCGGGGTGCCCCAAGGGCGTTGCACTCTCGAATGACGTCAAGATCTGCGTGCGCAGGAGAGCGGGCGGTATGGTTTAGCGCCGCCGCTAAATGTCCGCTCAATTTCACGAGAGTCGCAGGTATCGCCGCGCCGGGGCGCTAGTTGGTTAGCGCCCCACTTATCGCCCTCTTAAGGCGCTAACGAGTGGCGCTAACAACTGAATTTCTCCCCCTTTGCTTCCTGTCTGCCAACCAGTTCTCTATCCAAGACAGTACCTTAGCCCCAATCCCATGTGCTTTAACTTTACACGCTAATCTCTTATGCGGGACCTTATCGAAAGCCTTCTGAAAGTCCAAATACAACACATCCACTGGTTCTCCCTTATCTATTCTACCAGTTACATCCTCAAAAAATTCCAGATTAGTCATGCATGATTTACCTTTTGTAAATCCATGTTGACTTTGTCCGATCCTGTCACTGTTTTCCAAGTGCTCTGCTATTACATCTTTTATAATGGACTCTAGCATTTTCCCCACTACCGATGTCAGGCTTACTGGTCTGTAATTCCCCGTTTTCTCTCTACCACCTTTTTTGAATAGTGGAGTAACATTAGCTACCCTCCAATCCATGGGAACTGTTCCAGATTCCATCGAATGTTGGAAGATGATCAGCAATGCATCTACTATTTCTAGGGCCAATTCCTTAATTACCCTAGGATGTAGATTATCAGGCCCTGGGGATTTATCAGCCTTTAATCCCATCAATTTCCCTAACACCATTTCCCTACAAATACTGATTTCATTCAATTCCTCCCTCTGATTAGACCCTATGTTCCCCGGCATCTCTGGGAGGTTATTTGTGTCCTCCTTTGTGAAGACAGAACCAAAGTATGGATTTACAAAAGGTAAATGGTGCTTGACTAATCTACTGGAATTTTTTGAGGATGTAACTGGTAAAATAGATAAGGGAGAACCAGTGGATGTGTTATATTTTGACTTTCAGAAGGCTTTCGATAAGGTCCCGCATAAGAGATTAGCTTGTAAAATTAAGGCACATGGGATTGGGGGCAAGGTATTGACTTGGATAGAGAACTGGTTGGCAGATAGACAGCAAAGAGTTGGAATAAACGGGTCATTTTCCGAGTGGCAGGCAGTGACTAGTGGAGTACCGCAAGGATTGGTCCTAGGACCCCAGCTGTTCACCATATATATTAATGATCTGGACGAGGGAATTGGATGTAGGATCTCCAAATTTGCAGACGACACAAAGCTGGGTGGGAGGGTATGCTGTGAGGAGGATGTCGTGAAACTCCAGTACGATTTGGACAGGTTGGGTGATTGGGCAGAAACATGGCAAATGCACTATAATGTGGATAAATGTGAGGTTATCCACTTTGGTGGCAAAAACAACAAGGCAGATTATTATTTGAATGGCAATAGATTGGGAGAAGGGGAAGTGCAAAGAGACCTGGGTGTTCTTGTGCACCAGTCGCTGAAGGTAAACATGCAGGTGCAGCAGGCGGTTAAGAAGGCAAATGGTATGTTGGCCTTTGTAGCAAGAGGGTTCGAGTACAGGAACAAGGATGTCTTGCTGCCGTTGTACAGGGCCTTGGTGAGACCACACCTTGAGTATTGTGTGCAGTTTTGGTCGCCTTATCTGAGGAAGGATGTTCTTGCCATGGAAGGAGTGCAGCGAAGATTCACCAGGCTGATACCTGGGATGGCAAGAATGACGTACGAGGAGAGATTGGGTCGATTGGGCTTGTACTCACTGGAGTTTAGAAGATTGAGAGGGGAACTCATCGAAACCTATAAAATTCTGACAGGACTGGACAGACTAGATGCAGGAAGGATGTTCCCGATGGCCGGGGAGTCCAGAACTAGGGGTCATAGTCTAAGGATAAGGGGTAAGCCATTTAGGACAGAGATGAGGAGGAATTTCTTCACCCAGAGAGTGGTGAACCTGTGGAATTCTCTGCCACGCAAGGCAGTGGAGGCCAATTCATTAAATATATTCAAGAAGGAGTTGGATATATTTCTTAAGGCTAAAGGGATCAAGGGATATGGGGAGAAGGCCGGGACAGGGTACTGAATTTGGATATAATACTAAAATACTGCGGATGATGATCAGCCATGATCTCATTGAATGGCGGAGCAGGCTCGAGGGGCCGAGTGGCCTACTCCTGCTCCTATCTTCTATGTTTCTATGTGTTTAATTGGTCAGCCATTTCTTTGTTCCCTATGATAAATTCCCCTGATTCTGACTGCAAGGGACCTACGCTTGACTTCACCAATCTTTTTCTCTTCACATATCTGTAGAAGGTTTTACAGTCAGTTTTTATGATCCCTGAAAGCTTACTCTCATAATCTATTTTCCCATCTTAATTAATCCCTTTGTCCTCCTTTGCTGAATCCTAAACTGCTCCCAATGCTCAGGTCTGCTGCTTTTTCTGGCCAAATTATATGTCCTCTCCTTGGATCTTATGCTATCCCTAATTTCCCTTGTTAGCCACGGTTGAGTCACCTTTTTTGTTTTATTGTTATGCCAAACAGGGATGAACAAATTCTGTCGTTCATCCATGTGATCTTTAAATGTTTGCCATTGCCTGTCCACTGCCAACCCTTTAAGTAACGTTCCCCAATCCATCCTAGCCAACTCATGCCTCATACCACCATAGTTTCCTTTATTTAAATTCAGGACCCTAGTCTCTGAGTCAACTACTTCACTCTCCATCTTAATGAAGAATTCTATCATATTATGATCGCTCCGCCCCAAGGGGCCTCGCACAACAAGGTTGCTAATGAATCCTTTCTCATTACATTATACCCAGTTTAAGATGGCCTGATCGCTAGTTGGTTCCTCGACATATTGGTCCAGGAAACCATCCCGTATACACTCTAGGAATTCCTCCTCCACAGTATTGTTACTAATTTGGTTAGCCCAATCTATATGTAGATTAAAGTCACCCATGATAACTGCTGTGCCCTTATTGCACGTGTCTCTAATTTCCCGTTTAATGCCACCCCCAACCTCAGCATTACTGTTTGAGGGTCTGTATACAACGCCCACTAATGTTTTCTGCCCCTTAGTATTTCTCAGCTCTGTCCATACAGATTCCACATCATCAGAGCTAATATCCTTCCTTACTATTGTGTTAATTTCCTCTTTAACCAGCAATGCTACCCCACCTCCTTTTCCTTTTTTCATGTCCTTCCTGAATATTGAATACCCCTGGATGTTGAATTCCCAGTCTTGGTCACCCTGGAGCCATGTCTCCGTAATCCCAATTATATCATATTGAGGCAGAGCCACTAAGGGACTCCGAACAACTGTACATAATTCCCTTTAATGATGTGTTAGCTACAGATTAAATCTGTACCATTGTATATACTGTTTGCATGTACAGCGCGCGGTCCCTTTAAGAGCGCGGGCGAACGCGATGATGTCATGCCGCTAATCACGTGATCACCCAAACGCGGGAAAAACGTGATGACGTCATGACGCCATCCACGGGACCGCCCAGGCAGTCCTCGTGGAGCCTCCGACCTGTTAAGACCTGTATTCATAGTTCTCTTGCATCAATCTGTTTAAACTCGTTAGTTTGACATTAAAAACCTTTTTGATTGATTGCCTGCGTCGAACTCAATCTCTAGATAGGAATTTGACCATTCCTACATTGGTGACCCCGACTTTTGTGAACGGATTTCGCAAAAGGAACACAGCATGGAGGCGAATGCCGTTTCGTTGAAGCTGCCGCAGTTCTGGGAGCAACAAGCAACCTCGTGGTTCATCCAAGTCGAAGCCCAGTTCGCCCTGAGAGGCATCGTTGCGGATCAGACCCGATACTTATACGTGGTCTCTGCACTCGACGGCTCTACTGCCTCGCGGATCGTCAGTCTTCTTGGGAATCCCCCAACTGACAGCAAGTATGAGACCCTCAAGGCGCGGTTGCTACAGGTTTTCAGGCTCACGAAATCAGAGCGCGCCCATCGGCTGCTCGCTATGCCCGGGCTCGGGGACTCCAAACCTTCTGAGCTGATGAGCCAAATGCTCACACTCCTCGGCTCCGAACTGGAATGCTTTCTCTTCAGAGAGTTATTCCTCAGCCAATTACCGGAGCAAGTGCAAGCAGCTTTGGCGAGATCCGAGATCGAAGACTGCGCAGCGCTCGCTGCCGAGGCAGACAAAATATTCGCAGTTACGCAACAGTACTGCGCAGCCACGAGGCGCCATACCCCACAGACGCCGCCCCAGCTCCTCAGCCCGCGGGGCTGTGCTTCTACCACGCGCGGTTTGGCGCGAAGGCGAGATGTTGCCGCCCTCCCTGCAGCTTCCCTCAAAAAAAAAACAAGTCCTTCCAAGGAAGAACAGGTCTAACGGGCGCCCCGCGGCCGCGATGGCAATCGGCACTGCTGGCAAGCTGCTCTTCATCACAGATACCCTCTCTGGTCGTCGGTTCCTGTGTGACACCGGAGCGCAGTGCAGCATTCTACCCGCGTCAGCTCTTCATGTACAGGCTGGGAGGCACGGCCTCCCCCTCGAAGCGGCTAACGGCGGAGCTATTCGGACCTTCGGCAGACGGCGGGTCCAGGTGTGCTTCGGCGGCCAGCGGTTTTTCTGGGAATTCGTTATGGCTAAGGTTTCGCAAGCCATTCTCGGTGCAGATTTCCTGTGTGCCAACGGCCTCCTGGTTGATGTAAGGAACCCGCGGCTGATCAACGCGGCCACGTTTCACTCTATCCCCTGCCACCGTAGTAACACCATGTCGCGCACCGTCTCCTGCGCCTTCCTGAGTCCGAATGAGTTCGCTCGCCTGCTAGGCGAATTTCCAGACCTGACCAGGCCCACGTTCTCCTCCGCGGCCACGAAACATAGTGTGGAACACCACATCACCACCGCCGGCCCCCCTGTCCACGCGCGGGCCCGGCGCCTTGAACCTGGCAAGCTAGCGGTCGCGAAGACGGAGTTCACAACAATGGAACGTCTAGGGATTATTCGCAGGTCAAATAGTCCCTGGTCTTCACCTCTGCACATCGTACCGAAACCTGGTGGCGGATGGCGGCCCTGCGGCGACTATCGGCGATTAAGCGACGCCACCACTCCTGATCGATACCCGATCCCTCACATTCAGGATTTCTCTGCCCATTTGGCAGGAAACACCGTTTTTTCCAAGGTTGACCTTGTCCGAGGCTACCACCAGGTCCCGGTGCACCCGCAAGATGTCCAAAAGACCGCAGTCATCACCCCTTTCGGTCTCTTCGAATTTTTAAGGATGCCGTTTGGGTTGAAGAACGCCGCCCAGGCTTTCCAGCGCCTCATGGACTCCGTGCTGCGGGACCTCAAGTTCCTTTTCGTCTACTTAGACGATATCCTCATCGCCAGTCATAATAAGGAGGAACACATCTCTCACCTTCGCAGCCTCTTTTGACGCCTCAGCGAACACGGCCTGATTATCAACCCAGCCAAGTGCCAGTTTGGTCTGCACCAAATCGATTTCCTGGGACATCGCATTACCTCAGAGGGGGCGGTTCCTTTGCAAGCGAAGGTAGAGGCGGTGACATCCTTTCCTCGCCCGCAGAACATAAAGGCCCTGCAGGAGTTCCTCGGGATGGTAAATTTTTACCACCGTTTCGTGCCTAAGGCAGCACTGCTCATGCAGCCCCTGTACGAGGCCCTCAAGGGCAAGTCTGGCAAGGATCCGGTGAGCTGGACGGTTGACATGGACCGGGCATTCACCGACACCAAGAGTGCCTTGGCCAACGCGACCATGCTGGCGCACCTGCTACCAGGAGCCACCATCGCCCTCACCACCGACGCGTCAGATTACGCAATCGGCGCCGTTCAGGAGCAGTGGGTGAATGGGACGTGGCAGCCGTTGGCATTCTTCAGCCGTCAACTGCGGCGTAACGAGCGGGCGTACAGTACTTTCGACAGGGAGTTACTGGCCCTTTTTCTGGCCATCCGCCATTTCCGTTTCTTGTTGGAAGGACGTCCTTTCACAGCCTTCGTCGACCATAAGCCACTGACTTTTGCCATGGCCAAGACCGCCGAACCATGGTCATCTCGACAATGTCAGCTGACATACATCTCTGAATTTACCACAGATATTCAGCACGTGGCCGGTAAAGACAACCTGGTGGCAGATTGCCTCTCCCGCGCGACCGTGCATGCGGTTCAGCTGGGCATCGACTACGCCCTCATGGCAGCAGACCAAGTCTCAGACCCAGAAGTGCAGGTTTACCGCACCAACACCTTCAGCCTCCAGTTGGCCGACGTCAGGTTCCATTCGGCTGGTACCACATTGCTGTGTGACGTCTCTGTTCGGGACCCTCGCCCTATTGTGCCGGTCGCCTGGCGCCGCAAGGTGTTTGATGCCATACGTGGGTTGTCACACCCGGGAATTAAGGCTTCTCAGAAGCTAATGTCATCTAAGTTCGTTTGGTGGGGCATGCATAAAGATGTCCGCGACTGGGCCAACACCTGCGTGGTCTGCCAAAAGACCAAGGTACAGCGCCACATAATGGCTCCATTGGCCACCTTTGCAGTTCCTGAGCGGCGGTTTGACCACGTTAATGTGGACCTGGTAGGACCACTTCCACCTTCACAGGGTTTCACGCACATCCTGACCATAGTAGATCGCACCACCAGATGGCCAGAGGCGGTTCCCCTGTCATCTACTACTTCGGCGGACGTGGCCAGGGCGTTCATCTCTTCATGGGTCGCCCGTTTTGGAGTGCCTGCTGACATCTCTTCGGACCGGGGACCGCAGTTTTCCTCCGCACTCTGGAATGCGGTGGCTCAAGGACTCGGTGTCAAATTACACCGCATCACAGCCTACCACCCACAAGCGAACGGTCTGTGCGAACGTTTTCACAGATCGCTTAAGGCCGCACTGAGGGCCAGCCTCCAAGACGCTGGATGGGCAGACAAGCTGCCGTGGGTCATGTTGGGCCTTCGCACGGCCCCCAAGGAAGATCTTCACTCTTCCGCGGCAGAGCTCGTTTATGGTCAACCGCTGCGAGTGCCAGGAGATTTCCTGCCAACACCAACGGAGCCATGGTCCGCCTCACGCCAGCTTATCAGCCACCAGGAAGCAGCCAGATGTTTCGCGCCGGTTCCCACATCGCATCACGGGGTTCAGGGCTCTCACGTTCCAGCGGAGCTGAAACAAGCCGACTACATGTTCATCCGCCACGATGCTCACCGCGATCTGCTCAAGGCCCCATACACTGGTCCTTTCCGCGTGTTAGAGGCAGGAGACAAAACCTTCAAGGTGGATGTCGGTGGTAAACCGGACCACATTTCGGTCGACCGTTTGAAGCTGGCACACCTGGACCTTGACCGTCCCGTCGAGACCGCCAGAACAAGAGCAACCATCCGCCAGTCCGCCCGCCATCCAACAGCTTCCGCTTCGGGAATACAGGAGTCGTTCTGACAGGCTTGTCAGACCCCCTCACCGTTTGACTTTTTCCGTTAAAGACAATTCTGGGGGGGGCGCATGTGGCAGAGCCACTGAGGGACTCTGAACGACTGTACATAATTCCCTTTAACGATGTGTTAGCTACAGACTAAATCTGTACCATTGTATATACTGTTTGCATGTACAGCGCGTGGTCCCTTTAAGAGTGCGGGCGAACGCGATGACGTCATGCCGCTAATCACGTGATCACCCAAACGCGGGAAAAACGTGATGACATCATGACGCCATCCACGGGACCGCCCAGGCAGTCCTCGTGGAGCCTCCGACCTGTTAAGACCTGTATTCATAGTTCTCTTGCATCAATCTGTTTAAACTCGTTAGTTTGACATTAAAAACCTTTTTGATTGATTGCCTGCGTCGAACTCAATCTCTAGATAGGAATTTGACCATTCCTACAATATCCGTTTACATCTATTTGCGCAGCTAATTCATCTACCTTATTATGAATGCTCCTCGCATTAAGACACAAAGCCTTCAGGCTTGATTTTTTAACACTCTTAGGCCTAGAAATTCATTAAGGCGCTGCCAGCTTTGCACCTAGTTAACGCCTGAAGGGTGATTTTGCGGCAAAAATGAGTTTGTGCAGATATTCAGCGCAGCGGTATTGGCGGCGGTAGCTGTTAGCGCTGCGCCGGCACCGATGACGTCATCGGTGTGCGCAGTGCCCCGGTTCCGCCCCGAAACCGCGCCGATCCCCATATTTAGTTGCGGCCGCCTCCTCCGAAGCGGCCGCAAACAGCGACCAGAAAACGGGGCCGTCATGCTGCCTTAGTGGGGCGCTTTAAAGCGGAAGGTGTGGCCGGCCGCTTTTGCGGCGGCCGCCTGCCCGCACCTCCTTCCCCGGCCTCCTCCACGCCCCCCCCCCCCGCGGCATTGCCGGCTGCTTTCCGCGAGCCCGGCACTTCTCCGTGGTGCCGGGCTCATTTGCCGGCACTATCCAGCGGCGACCTCCCCGTTGCAGGCAGCTCCCCCTTAAGAGAAGGAGGAGGCCTGCAGTACCGCAGCCTGCCGCTGCGCAGCGCCTGGCGCAGTGGCGCCAAGAGCGCTGATATTCAGTGTCAGCGCATCAAGCGGAGGCGGGCACACCCTGGTATAGCGCCCGCTTCCAAATTAGGGCGCTAACAATGAATATCTGACGATCGCTATAGGCTTCCCGCCCAGCGCTAACTTTTGGGCGCTAGCCAGCTGGTGGGGCCATAGTGAATTTCTAGGCCTTAGTCCTTTTAGAATTCTTATTTACTTCTCTGTACTTTGCTTCAATGTTGGAGTAGATCCGGGTGTAATGGTTCACTTCTTTTTCTCAGCTATTGAAAAATTACTTGTGATTTGGTTTGTTGTGGACGTGCAGAGGTGATCTTCGAAGAACTCTGCTTTTCCTAAGTTTGTCTCTGCAACGGTCTTCAAATAATGCAACATTCTTGCACTGCCTCTGCCCTGTGGCTCTGCGGATCTGATGGAAGAATGATTAGGGTTCTTGCTCTCATTGAACCGTTCTGCAAGAAAGGTCCTGCTGTGTCTCAGTGTTGGCTTTGAGGAACTGTCAGATGGTTGATTGATGGTTTTGTCCCTCCTAAGTCGAACTGAATCAGCCTACTGAAGTGTTGCCAGGGTCCTTCCTGAGTAATATTGCTGCTTTTGCTACTCCCATTAGTGCATCAGTTAGCTACTTAAGAACATAGGAATAGGAGTAGGCCATTCAGCCCCTCGAGCCTGTTCCACCATTCAGTGAGATCATGGGACAATCTGCGGCCTTATCCCATATACCCGCCTTTGACCCATATCCCTTAACACCTTTGGTTAACAAAAAGCTAGCAATCTCAGATTTAAAATTAACAATTGATTTTGCACCAATTTCCATTTGCGGAAGAGAGTTCCAAACTTCTTCCACCCTTTGTGTGTAGAAGTGTTTCCTAATTTCACTCCTGAAAGGCCTGACTCTCCCCCTAGTCCTGGAATCACCAACTAGTGGAAATAGTTTCTCTCTATCTACCCTTTCTGTTCCCCTTAATATTATGAAAACTTCGATCAGATCACCTCTTAACTGTCTAAATTTGAGGGAATACAACTCTAATTTGTGTAATCCCTCCTCGTAACTTAACCCTTGAAATCTGGGGTCATCGGGGGGTGGGGGGTGGTGGGGGGCTAGCAGATGATTGGGCGGATAATGCACCCTGCTTGATACAGTCTGAAGGCAGTCCAGCTAGCTCTTTTGCACTCCCAGCCTAATGTTCTGGGTGGTTGGAGCCAGGCAGAGAGTTGCAGTGTGAACAGTTCTAGCAGATGGTAACTTCCCACATCTTTTTCAACCTTTAGGTCTGAGCACCCGCTGGCCACAGCTTGTGTTACAATGATGAGGAAGTTCATGGGAGTTGAATATGCTGCTGCGATAAGTGGAATCTGAGGGTTTCAAAACTCTATAGCCCAGATGCACAGTTATGTCCAGCAGCACTCTGACTGCAACATTGATTATTGGGCCATACTATGCGGGTTGTTTTGCATTGATTTCCCAGGATCAGTATGTTGTTTCCGAATTGGAGAGTTCTCCTGAAGCGTTTCTGTGGTGGAGAATTCCCTAGTGGACATTAAACAGACAAAATACTTTGAGGTGCTCTTCATTCCAGGTAAATTCTGGCTTCTACACACTCCAATCCAGAGGCAGCACCAAAGACATCAATTTCACTGTATTCTGGACTGCGGTTTGTGAGGAGGGCTGCTCCACCTCCTTTCCTGTCTGATCTAACAATACTGTAGTTTAGTAGGCTGAATATGTCTTTGCTGGATAAATAGAGGTCATTTACTAAGGCTATGAGAATATTATTTTCTGTAGAATCCTCAATAGCTCTCTCTCCCTGCTGCTTTCAATTAAATTCTGAGCCCGCTGAGGCTTCTCAGGTGTCACCCTGATGAGTTTCATGATAGGCTTGTTTTGTGGCTCATTATTCTGCTGAACACTCACTCTCTAGGGCAGCCTTGCTCCACTGGCATTTCATGGCTGATGCCCTTAATGACTAATTGTCAAGTGGTCCTTGGTGGTTCATCCAACTGCTATTAGGCCCAAATGGAACTGACCATCAAATGCATTTTCTGCCCAGAGTTTTAAAAGAGTACCCATATCTTTGATGGTAGCACCCCATTGAGCTAACTACTGCATCCTTACAATTGATTAATGGGCCACTCTATGCAGGTTGTTTTGCATTGATTTCCCAGGATCAGTAGGCTGTTTCCGAATTGGAGAGTTCTACTGAATTGGTTGATCTTAAACCTCTGGATTTTCCATGTTATAGCTATCTCACGAGTATTAATGATGGGTCAAATCCCTCATAAATGGTATTTCAATCATTGCTGGTATTGCGCTCCTGCTGTAGCCCTGGGCGGTTGCTGGTGTCCTGCGTTTTGTTACGCTTTTACACATTGGGTTTACCAGTACTAATCTCTAGCTTGTGTTTAGCATTTCTGCAACTTAATTCCATTTCAGCTGCTTCAACACGCAACAGATTCTCCTTTACTTTTTGCTGCATTTTACTGGGTTCTTAACTGCAGTTTTTGCCTTTACCTGTGCCGTTGTTCTCCACTATCAGTCAATCGGACCCATTGAATGAGTTGGATCTCTAACACTAATCATTGAAACCTGCTTAGGAACTTTTGAGAAAAAAGACTTGCATTTATATAGGACGTCCCAAAGCACTTTACAGCGAATTAAGTACTATTGTGATGTAGGAAACTTGTTCACCAATTTGCGCAAGGTCCCACAACCAACAATGAGATAATCTGCTTTAGTAATGTTGGTGGAGGGATAAATATTGACCAGGATGCCGGGGAGAATTCAAGACTTACTCCCGTCTTTCTCCTCCTAGTCCTTCTCCCTCTCCTCCTGGTCCCTCTTCCCTCCACCACCCCCTATTGCCTCCTCTGAAAACCTGGAAGATTCAGCCTCACTTCATTAAATGTCCTAAGCCAGGAGGACAGTAAAGGCTGAGTCCTGGTTGGTTTAAATCTAACAAATAGGGAGCAGTCTTTTCCAGTTTTCCAGGCCTGGGAAGGTAAGAGATGTTGCTGAACTGATTTCATAATCTATAGATTTAGTCTGTTCGGGGGTTTGATAGTCCTCTGCGACCGACGTGGCTGTTGTGGTGCCGCGGGTGTCGGCTGGGTGTCCCCGGTAGCCTCCTGGGTCTTTGCCGGGGGTGCCGCCAGGGTTGTTGAAGGGGTCGTTGGTGGGGGTGCCGTTGGTCGATGTTCTTCCGGGGGTGATGAAAGAGTAGTGGGTGGGTAAGATTTGCTGTGATCGTTGTTGCTGCTATTGCCGTGGTTGTTGTCGATGCCGGCTGGGGCGACGTCTTTTATGGACACGGTGTCCTCCCTTCCGTCGGCGTGCCGGACATATGCGTATTGGGGGTTGGCGTGGAGTAGGTGTACTGGCTCCACGAGAGGGTCCGTCTTGTGGCCCCTCACATGCCTTCGCACGAGTACCGGACCTGGGGTGGAGAGCCATGACGGCATGGATACGCCTGAGGTGGATTTCCGGGGAAAGACAAACATTCGTTCATGAGGCGTGGCATTAGTGGCCGTACACAATAGCGACCGTATCGAATGGAGCACATCCGAGAGGACTTCCTGCCAGCGGGAGATAGGGAGGCCCTTGGTCCTTAGAGCTAGAGTGACTGCTTTCCATACTGTCCCGTTCTCTCGCTCCACTTGGCCGTTACCCCAGGGGTTGTAGCTGGTGGTACGGCTCGTGGCGATCCCCTTGGACAGCATGTACTGGCGTAGCTCTTCACTCATGAAGGACGCCCCCCTATCCGTATGGATGTAGCTCGGCATACCGAACAGGCAGAACAGGCTGTTGAGGCATTTAATGACCGTGGCGCTGGTCATGTCTGGGCAGGGGAAGGCGAATGGGAACCGGGAGTATTTGTCCACAATGTTCAGGAAGTAAACATTGCGGTCGACGGACGGGAGGGGGCCCTTGAAATCTAAGCTGAGCCGCTCAAAGGGCCGTGTAGCTTTGATTAAGTGGGCTCTATCTGGGCGGTAGAACCGAGGCTTGCACTCAGCGCAAGTGCGGCAGTTCCTGGTCAGAGACCGAACTTCCTCAATCGAGTAGGGTAAGTTACGGGACTTTATGAAGTGGAACAGCCGCGTGACCCCTGGGTGGCAGAGGTCGTTGTGGAGGGTCTGTAGCCGATCCCCGGTGGCGCTGGCACACATCCCTCGTGAGAGGGCGTCAGGGGATTCGTTAAGGGCCCCTGGCCGGTAAATGATGTCGTACTCGAAGGTGGAGAGCTCGATCCGCCACCTAAGAATCTTATCATTTTTAATCTTCCCCCTCTGTTTATTATTGAACATAAACGCTACCGACCGCTGGTTGGTAAGTAGGGTGAAGCGTTTGCCGGCTAGGTAGTGGCGCCAGTGGCGCACTGCCTCCACGATGGCTTGGGCCTCCTTTTCCACGGAGGAGTGTCTGATCTCGGGCCCTTGGAGGGTCCTCGAGAAGAAAGCTACGGGCCGCCCCGCCTGGTTGAGGGTGGCCGCCAAGGCGAAGTCAGACGCATCACTTTCCACTTGAAATGGAGCGTGGCCCGCTCAATATCCTGCTTAATGCTTTTGAAGGCGGCGTGGGCCTCAGCAGAGAGCGGAAAAGAGGATGCTTTCAAGAGGGGGCGGGCTTTGTCGGAGTAGTTGGGGACCCATTGGGAATAATAAGAAAATAACCCCAGGCACCTTTTCAGGTCTTTGGGAGTGTTGGGCAGGGGCAGCTCCCGTAGGGGGCGCAATCGGTTGGGGTCTGGTCCGATTTCCCCATTCTCCACCACGCTGCCTAGTATGCAGAGGCGCGTGGTGTTGAAAACGCACTTGTCCTCGTTGTAGGTGAGGTTGAGTTTTTGTGCGGTTTCCAGGAACCTCTCGAGGTTCGAGTCGTGATCCTGCTGATTGTGGCCGCAGATGGTGACGTTGTCGAGGTAGGGGAAGGTTGCCTGCAAGTGGTGGTCATCGACCATGCGGTCCATCTCCCTCTGAAAGACCGAGACCCCATTCGTCACCCCAAAGGGGACTCTGAGGAATTGGTAGAGGCGTCCGTTCGCCTCGAAGGCGGTGTACGGGCGGTCCTCTGGTCTGATAGGGAGCTGGTGGTACGCTGACTTGAGGTCGATGGTGGAGAACACCCGGTATTGGGCGATTTGGTTCACCATTTCTGATATGCGGGGTAGCGGGTAGGCGTCTAGTTGGGTGTACCTGTTGATCGTTTGACTATAGTCGATCACCATCCGTTTCTTCTCGCTACCCCTTACCACTACCACTTGGGCGCGCCACGGGCTGTTGCTGCGTTCGATAATGCGCTCTTTCAGGAGCCTGTCTACCTCGGTCGCGATAAACCGCCTGTCCTCCCAGCTGTACCTCCTGCTTTTGGTCGCTATTGGCCGGCAGTTAGGGGTAAGGTTCGCGAATAGCGAAGGCGGCTTTACCTTCAGGGTAGCCAGACCGCACACTGTGAGGGGCGGCTGGGACCCACTGTACTTGAGCGTGATGCTTTGGTGGTTGCACTGGAAATCCAGGCCCAAGATCACGCTCGCACATAGGTTCTTCATGATTAATACTTTAAAATTATCGTATACAGTCCCGTTAACGCCCAATTGTACCGTGCAGTAACCCAGAATGGTCGATGTCTGGGTTTTATCAGCCATAGAGATGGTACCCTGAGCAGGGACCACCTTTAGGGAGAGTTGTTGTGCCAGTTCAGGGTGGATAAAACTCTCCGTGCTTCCACTGTCAATTAAACATTTAACCCGGCACCCGTTTACCTCGATGTCCACCATTGATTTGGATAGCGGGTGCGGCCTGGTCTGGTCCACTGTGACCGATGCCACTGTAGGGCCCTGATCGATACAAGATGGCGTCCACGCTGTCTGCTCATAAGATGGCGGACCCCACGAGGTCGGGCAAGATGGCGTCCAAGATGGCCGCTCCCACGGCGCACACGCGGCGGTGGCGGGTTTTCCGGCGGTTGGTTTTCCGGCGGGGTTCCTTCTGCACACCTTCCCGAAGTGCCCCTTCTTACCGCACTTAAAGCAGGTGGTGCCTTTCGCCGGGCACAGGTTTCTGGTGTGTTTTGGCTGCCCGCAGAAGTAGCAGTTGGGTCCCTGACGTGTCGCGGCTGTCGTAGGGCTTCTGGGGGGAGAGCGGGGCCCCGCCGGTGTCGGGCTGCCGGGCGGGGAAGATGCCTTCCAAGATGGCGGTGCCCTCGGTGCACACGTGGCAGCGTGGACGGCGCGGGCTGAAGAGTAGGCGTCCGAGTTTCTCTGGGCCACATCCAGGGATCGCGCGGTGTCCGCAGCCTGTTTCAGGTCCAACCCCGTTTTTTCCAGCAGTCTTTGCCGGATGTAAGTGGAGCTGAGGCCTGTGATAAAGGCATCGCGAACAAGCTCGTCAGTGTACACTGCGGCTTTTACATCTCGGCACTTGCAGTCTTTGCCAAGCATTTTCAGGGTGCTTAGGAACTCCTCCACCGATTCCCCAGGTCGCTGTGCGCGAGTAGCGAGCAGATGCCTAGCATACACCTCATTCGTAGGCTGCTGGTAATGCGCCTTTAAGATGTCGCAGGCGGCCAGGTACGTATCGGCGTCTTGGATGAGGGGGTAAACCCGGTGGCTTACCCAATTCCGCAGAATTTCGAGTCTCATCCTCGCAGCGTCCGTAGCGTCTTTGACGGCTGCGGAATTGTCCAGGAAGAATTCCATACACTCAAACCAGTGTCCGAAGCGTGCTGATGCGTCCGGAGCATGTTGATCCAAATCCAAACGTTCAGGTTTCAGGAGTTGATCCATAGTGTTGAAAAATAAGTTAATAAAATTGATGTGCCTCAATAATTCCGAGACCCGATGTTAGCGAAACAAAACAAGGCTTTTATTAACTTAGAAAGTAACACGTAAGAGAGAGAGGTATCTTCCTTCTGGAGACTGAGGCCAGACTGAGCTAGCTTACAAAAGGGGCCAGGTATGGGCGGAGCCCTACACACAGCACACTCCAGCACATTCCAATAAACAATACAATGAGGACTGGGGGAAGGGAAATGACACTGAAACCAACCACAGTCACAGGCAGTGATGAATGGAATATTTCATCACATAAAGAAGCAGCAGAGACTCTGGGCCAGATAAAAGAAGTCTTGGGCAACCCCATTATAAGGTATTATCCATCAGAAGTGGGAGCTTTGACTGATATTTCTTTCACCAACCCAAAGGTGCTGAGGCAATTGTAGCGCCCCTGGATGAGATCACCTAACTCAGCAGAGACTAATTTATTGCTGCTACTGCAGCTAAGTAGATAAAATAATTTGGCAGGGGGATGGGCACCAGGATGTAGCATTAGAAAGGAGAAACAAGGTGCACAAAGGATTGGGAGAGACAGATAGCATGAGAATAAGAAATAGTACGGTGTAAGGGGGTAAGGCGTAAGGGGGTAAGGTGTAAGGGGGTAAGGCGTAAGGGGGTAAGGTGTAACGGGGTTAAGGCATAAGGGGGGTAAGGGGTAAGTGAGTGGGCAAGAACATGGCAAATGTAATATATTGTGGAGAAATGTGAAGTTA
This sequence comes from Somniosus microcephalus, assembly GCF_052327205.1. NCBI lineage: Eukaryota > Metazoa > Chordata > Chondrichthyes > Squaliformes > Somniosidae > Somniosus > Somniosus microcephalus. The sequence continues at coordinate 14,541,852 of NC_140991.1, read as the reverse complement.
TCCAATTTGGTAGGAAAAATAGAAAAGCAGAGTATTTTTTAAATGGTGAGGGATTGGGAAAAGTTGGTGCTCAGAGGGACCTGGGTGTCCTTGTACATGAATCACTGAAAGTTAACATGCAGGTCCAGCAAGCAATTAGGAAAGCAAATGGTATGTTGGCCTTTATTACAAGAGGATTTAAGTACAAGAGTAAAGACATCTTACTGCAATTATATAGGGCCCTGGTGAGACCACACCTGGAGTATTGTGTACAGATTTTGTCTCCTTACCTAAGGAAGGATATACTTACCGTAGAGGGAGTGCAACGAAGGTTCACCAGACTGGTGCCTGGGATGGGGGGATTGTCCTATGAGGAGAGATTGCGTAGACCAGGCCTATATTCTCTAGAGTTTAGGAGAATGAGAGGTGATCTCATTGAAACATACAAAATACTTACAGGGCTTGACAGGGTAGATGCAGGGAGGATGTTCCCCCTGGCTGGGGAGTCTAGAACCAGGGGTCACAGTCTTAGAATAAGGGGTCGGCCATTTAGGACTGAGATGAGAAGAAATTTCTTCACTCAGAGGGTGGTGAATCTTTGGAATTCTCTACCCCAGAGGGCTGTGGAGGCTCAGTCGTTGAGTATATTCAAGACAGAGATCGATAGATTTTTGAATATTAAGGGAATCAAGGGATATGGGGATTTTGTGGAAAGTGGAGATGAGGTACAAGATCCATGATCTTATTGAATGGCGGAGCAGGCTCGAAGGGCCAAATAGCCGACTCCCGCTCCTATTTCTTATGTTCTTATGTAAAATGGCAGCGCTGGTGTCAAATCAGCATTACAGGCTGACTGACGTCACAATCTGCGTACTCTGCATACTTCTATTGCACACTTCCAGCTCCTGCGCTAGCGATCTCACCAAAATGGCGTTCAGCGCGGCCCGCACCAGATATGTGCGCATGCAGCGTGGACGCCATTTTGCGCACAAAAGAGCTCCTGTAGTGCCGAAAAACTGGGAGCCCGGTGCTTATTCAATTCCCTTTTGAAAGCCATGATTGAGTCTGCCTCCACCACCCTTTCAGGCAGTGCATTGCAGATCCTAATCACTCGCTGCGTAAAAATATTTTTCCTCATGTCGCCTTTGGTTCTTTTGCCAATCACCTTAAATCTGTATCCCCTGGTTCTCGACCCTTCCGCCAATGGGAAAAGTTTCTCTGTATCTACTCTGTCTAGACCCCTCATGATTTTGAACACCGCTATCAAATCTCCGCTCCATCTTCTCTGCTCTAAGGAAAACAATAACAACAACTTGGATTTATATAGAACCTTTAACATAGTAAAAAGGAGTATTAAAAGACAAAAAATTTGACACCGAGCCACATAAGGAGAAATTAGGGCAGATGACCAAAAGCTTGGTCAACGAGGTAGGTTTTAAGGAGTGCCTTAAATGAGGAAAGAGAGGTAGTGAGGCGGAGAGGTTTAGGCAGGGAATTCCAGAGCTTAGGGTCTAGGCAACAGATGGCACGGCCTCCATCGTTGAGCGATTATAATCAGGGATGCTCAAGAGGCCAGAATTAGAGGAGCGCAGATATCTCGGGGGATTGTGGGGCTGAAGATTACAGAGATAGGAAGGGGCAAGACCATGGAGGGATTTGAAAACAAGGATGAGAATTTTGAAATCGAGGTGTTGCTTAACCGGGAGCCAATGTAGGTCAGTGAGCACAGGTGTGATGGGTGAGCGGGACTTCGTGCAAGTTAGGACACGGGCAGCCGAGTTTTGGATGTCCTCAAGTTTACGTAGGGTAGAATATGGGAAGTGTGGTAAACCACGTTCACTATCGTATCACTGTTAGTAGTTAGCACTGTTCACCACTGTTCGTTATAACTGTATCACTGACCACTATTGTATCACGGTACGAGGTCGCCTCTTGCCACACTGCTATACCTGGGATGACCACTGCCGACTCCGCCTTGGCTCCACCCACCAGGCCAGGTATAAAGGTGAGCGACTGGCTGGTATTCCTCCTGCTTGGATCGGATCACCCACGAGAGTGGGCTCTGTTATTTAGTCAATAAAAACCTTTAGTCACCTTCGTAACTCTTCGCCTTTTATTGGAGGAATTGATAGGTATATCAATTTTATTGACTAAATTTAATGATGTCCGACAACGAGTCACAACCGGCGGAGGAGCCACCAGCGCAGCTCCCAGGAGCACAGCCACACCAGCCAGCTTGGCTGCGAGCCCTCAGACCGCCGTACCTGGACCTGAACCCACGAGCAGCAAACTCAGCCGCAGACTTTAAACACTGGCTGGTCTGCTTCGAATCATACCTGAGAGAATCCAGCGTCCCTCAGGCATCCAAACTAAGTGTCCTGCAGGCACAACTGAGCCCGAGAGTATACACTCTCATCGAGGACATGACTACCTACGAGACCGCCATCAACCTGCTGAAACAGAAGTACCGGACCCCGGTAAACTACATGTACGCTAGGCACCTCCTAAGATCACGGCCGCAACAGCCAGGAGAATCAGTAGCCGAATTCTCACAGGCGCTATATGCACTCGCCAGGAACTGTGACTTTAAATCGGTGTCGGCAGCCGAAAATACTGAAGATAATATCCGCGACGCATTCCTGAAAGGCCTACGGTCCGAGTACTCACGGCAAAGACTGCTGGAAGCTAAAGACCTCAGCATGGAAAAAGCTGAAGCCCTCGCTATCTCCCTGGAAGTGGCCCACCAAGATCAGGAAGCATTCACCAGGTACTGCTCGCGACCCTGGGACTCGGGCCCGACCCCTACCACAGCACCCTTCCCAGCGCCGCCCCCGGGACCTACCTCTGCGTCGGCGTCCCGGACCCGACCGGCCCCGCCACCCCCGGCACCGGCCCCGACATCGGGCATCCGCGATCGGGCCGCCGGCTGTTTTTTTTGTGGCCAGGAGAAGCACCCGAGGTCGCGCTGCCCAGCCAAGAACTCCATATGCAAAACCTGCCTGAAGAAAGGCCACTTCTCCAAGGCCTGCAGGAGCGGATCCTCAGAGGCCAGCAGTGCCGCATGCGAACTATGGGGGCGGCCATCTTCGTTTAGGGCAACTGAGGCCAGCATCCCCACACATGAGTCATGGGGGCGGCCATCTTTGTTTAGGGCAACTGAGGCCAGCATCCCCACACATGAGTCATGGGGGCGGCCATCTTTGATTAAGGCAACCGACCCCAATAGTGCCTCATGGGGCCCTACCTCGTGGGAGACGCCATTTTACTCACCACGCCCGACCACCTCGCCCGCAGATGACAACGACTCGCTCAGCTACACACTAGCTTCCGTCACCCTGGACCAAGCCCGCCCGCACCATCTGTCCAAGTCAATGATGGACACCAAAGTGAACGGCCACGCCACGACCTGCCTGTTCGACAGCGGAAGCACGGAGAGCTTCATCCACCCAGACACGGTGAGCCACTACTCCCTCTCTGTCCTACCAACGCGCAGCCGAATCTCGATGGCATCGAGGTCCCACGCCACGGACATCAGCGGCTACTGTGTCGTGACCCTGTCGGTTAAGGGCACGGAGTATAAAAACTTTAAACTCCTCGTCCTCCCCCATCTCTGCGCTGCCGTCCTACTAGGGCTGGACTTCCAATCCCACCTCCAAAGCGTAACCCTAGCATACGGTGGACCCCTCCCCCCACTCACAGTCAACAACCAGCAAACGTTAAACCGCCCACCACGTAACACCTGCAGCCTCTCCACCCTCAAGGTCCCGCCACCCTCTCTGTTTGCTAACCTTACCCCTGACTGCAAACCCGTCGCTACCAAGAGCAGGCGGTATAGCGCCGGGGACAGAGCCTTCATTAGCTCTGAGGTGCGGCGCCTCCTGAAAGAGGGCATTATCGAGGGGAGCAGCAGCCCCTGGCGTGCCCAGGTCGTAGTCGTAAAGACCGGCGATAAAAACCGCCTGGTCATCGACTACAGCCAGACCATAAACAGATATACCCAGCTGGACGCATACCCCCTCCCCCGCATATCTGACATGGTCAATCAGATTGCACAGTATAAAGTATTCTCGACCATCGACCTGAAGTCGGCCTACCACCAACTCCCTATCCACCCTGAGGACCGCCAGTATACCGCCTTCGAGGCGAATGGGCGCCTATACCACTTCCTTAGGGTCCCCTTCGGTGTCACTAATGGGGTCTCGGTCTTCCAAAGGGAGATGGACCAGATGGTTGACCAGAACGAACTGCAGGCTACATTCCCCTACCTAGATAACGTCACTATCTGCGGCCGCGACCGGCAGGAACATGACGCGAATCTGGAGAAATTCCTCCGTACGGCCCAACGGCTGAACCTCACCTACAATAAGGAGAAATGCGTGTTTAACACCACGCGCCTTGCCATCCTCGGCTGCGTAGTGGAGAACGGAATCATCGGCCCCGACCCAGAAAGAATGCGCCCCCTCATGGAGCTACCCCTCCCCCACTGCCCTAAAGCACTTAGGAGAACCCTGGGGCTTTTCGCCTACTATGCCCAATGGGTACCCAATTACGCGGACAAAGCCAGACCCCTCCTGAAAGCCACTTCCTTCCCCCTCACGGAGGAGGCGTGCGCGGCCTTCTCCCTCATTAAGGGAGACATAGCCAAGGCCACGATGCACGCAGTGGACGAGTCCATCCCCTTTCAGGTGGAGAGCGACGCATCCGACTTCGCCTTAGCCGCCACCCTAAACCAGGAGGGGAGGCCAGTGGCCTTCTTCTCAAGGACCCTACAGGGCCCCGAGATCCGACATTCGTCGGTCGAGAAAGAGGCCCAGGCGATCGTGGAGGCAGTACGGCGCTGGAGGCACTACCTGGCAGGCAAACGATTTACCCTCCTCACCGACCAGCGTTCGGTGGCTTTCATGTTTAATAACAAGCTGAAGGGCAAAATCAAGAATGACAAGATTTTGAGATGGAGAATCGAGCTCTCCACCTACGATTATGAGATCTTGTACCGGCCAGGCAAGCTGAACGAATCCCCTGATGCCCTTTCACGAATGACATGCGCCAGCGCGCATATCGATAGGCTTCAGACCCTCCACGACCAGCTCTGCCACCCCGGAGTCACCAGACTCTACCATTTCATTAAGGCCCGCAACCTGACCTACTCCATCGAGGAGGTCAGGACCATGACCAGGAACTGCCAGACCTGTGCGGAGTGCAAACCGCACTTCTATAGGCCGGACCGAGCAAGCCTGATCAAGGCCACCCGCCCCTTCGAGCGCCTGAGCATCGACTTTAAGGGGCCCCTCCCGTCCTCTGACCGTAATGTGTACTTCCTCAACATCGTTGATGAGTACTCCCGTTTCCCCTTTGCCTTCCCCTGCCCCGACATGACCAGTAGCACGGTCATTAAGTGCCTGAATGCCCTCTTCGCCTTGTTCGGGTTCCCGAACTATATACACAGCGACCGGGGCTCCTCCTTCATGAGCGAGGAACTCCGGCAATTCCTCCTAGAGAGAGGTATTGCAGCAAGCAGGACCACCAGCTACAACCCCAGAGGTAACGGTCAGGTGGAAAGAGAGAACGCGACGGTATGGAAGGCCGTCCTCTTAGCCTTAAAGTCTAAGGGCCTCCCAACCTCCCGCTGGCAAGAAGTCCTCCCGACAGCGCTGCACTCCATCCGGTCATTACTTTGCACGGCCACTAACACCACCCCCCATGAACGAATGTTCGTTTTCCCCAGGAAGTCGACTACGGGAACCACTCTACCAACCTGGCTGACCGCCCCGGGGCCGGTCTGGCTGCGGAAACACGTGAGGACCCATAAAACGGACCCCCTGGTCGAGAGGGTGAACCTCCTGCACGCCAACCCCCAGTACGCCTACGTGGCGTACCCAGACGGGCGGGAGGACACTGTCTCCCTACGAGACCTCGCACCCTCAGCCGATCCGGAAACACCGCCACCACCCCCCCCAACCTCAGTCCAGGTAGACGGCATGCCGGAACCCCACGAGCCCTCGCCGACCACGCAAACACCAGCATCAACACCGGATAAGGCACCAGCACCGGATAAGGCAACACCACCGCTGCGGCGATCGGAGAGGCTTACGAAGCCTCCGGACAGACTGACCTACCAGAATTGGTAGTACACTTCACCCCGCCGGACTTAATTCTAAACAAGGGGTGAATGTGGTAAACCACGTTCACTATCGTATCACTGTTAGTAGTTAGCACTGTTCACCACTGTTCGTTATAACTGTATCACTGACCACTATTGTATCACGGTACGAGGTCGCCTCTTGCCACACTGCTATACCTGGGATGACCACTGCCGACTCCGCCTTGGCTCCACCCACCAGGCCAGGTATAAAGGTGAGCGACTGGCTGGTATTCCTCCTGCTTGGATCGGATCACCCACGAGAGTGGGCTCTGTTATTTAGTCAATAAAAACCTTTAGTCACCTTCGTAACTCTTCGCCTTTTATTGGAGGAATTGATAGGTATATCAGGAAGCCAGCCAGGAGTGCATTGGAATAGTCAAGTCTAGAGGTAACAAAGGCATGGATGTGGGTTTTAGCCGTGGATGAGCTGAGGCAAGGGCAGAGATGGGCAATGTTATGGAGGTGGAAATAAGCGTTCTTACTTATGCTGCGGAAATGTGGTCGGAAGCTCATTTCAGGGTCAAATGTGACACCAAGGTTGCGAACAGTGTGGTTCAGCCTTAGACAGACGTTAGGGAGAGAGATGGAGTCAGTGGCTAGGGAACGGAGTTTGTGGCGGGGACCGAAAACAGTGGCTTCGGTCTTCCCAATATTTAATTGGAGAAAATTTCTGCTCATCCAGAACTGGATGTCGGACAAACAGTCAGACAATTTAGAGACTGTGGACAGGTTGAGAGAGGAACAATCCCAGCTTCTCCAGTCTATCCACGTAACTGAAGTCCCTCATCCCTGGAACTAATCTGGTAAATCTTTTCTGCACCCTCTTTAAGGCCTTCACATTCTTCCTAAATAAATGCGGTGCCCAGAATTGGACACAATACTCCAGTTGAGGTCGTGAATCTTTGGAATTCTCTACCCCAGCGAGCTGTGGAGGCGGAGTCATTGAATATATTTGAGCTGCAGGGGAGTCAAGGGTTATGGAGAGCGGGTGGAAAAGTGGCGTTGAGGCCAAGATCAGATCAGCCATGATCTTATTGAATGGCGGGGCAGGCTCAAGGGGCCGAATGGCCTACTCCTGCTCCTATTTCTTATGTTCTTATGAACCAGTGTTTTATAAAGGTTCATCATAACTTCCTTGCTTTTGTACTCTATGCCTGTATTTTTGAAGCCCAGGATTCCGTATGCTTTTTTAACCGCTTTCTCAACCTGCCCTGCCACGATTTGTGCACATATACCCCCAGGTCTCTCTGTTCATGCACCCCCTTTAGATTGTATCCTTTAGTTTATATTGCCTCCCCTCGTTCTTCCTACCAAAATGCACTTTTCTGCGTTAAATTTCATCTGCCACGTGTCCACCCATTTCACCAGCCTGTTTATGTCTTCTTGAAGTCTCTCCTCCTCACTGTTCACTATACTTCCAAGTTTTGTGTCACCTGCAAATTTTGAAATTGTGCCCTGTACTCCCAAGTCGAAGTCATTAATATATATCAAGAAAAGCAGTGGTCCTAGTACTGACCCCTGGGGAACCCCACGGTGTATACCTTCCTCCAGTCCGAAAAACAACCATTCACCATGACCCACTGTTTCATGTCACTTAGCGAATTTTGTATCCATGCTGCCACTGTCCCTTTTAATCCATGGGCTTCAACTTTGCTGGCTAACCTATTATGTGGCACTTTATCAAACGCATTTTGGAAGTCCATATACACCACGTCAACCACATTGCCCTCGTCAATCCTCTCTGTTACCTCATCAAAAAACTCGATCAAGTTGGTTAAACACGATTTGCCTGTAACAAATCCATACTGGCCTCCTTAATTAATCCACACTTGTCCAAGTGACTGGTAACTTTGTCCCTGAATATTGTTTCTAAAAGCTTCCACACTACCAAGGTTAAACTGACTGGCCTGTTGCTGGGTTTATCCTTACACCCTTTACTGAACAAGGGTGTAACATTTGCAATTCTCCAGTCCTCTGACACGACCCCCGTATCTAAAGAGGATTGGAAGATTATGGCCAGTACCTCTGCGATTCCCTCCTTAACTTTCCTCATCATTCTAGGATGCATTGCATCCGGTTCTGGTAACTTATCAACTCCTTATCAAGAGATGAGGAGGAGGAGGAAGAGAAGGAGGAGGAAGAGGAGAAGGAAGAGAAAGGGAGGAGACAACCAAGACAGCCCCTTTCTGGCCAGGCTGCCTGTGATCAACTGATCTGACTGCATTACCAGTGAACGCAACCCCAATTCCCCATTCACCCACAGTGCAACACCTTACCTTTCTTCTGTTACTGACCATCACAGTGTTCTCTTGACCACAATGCTACAATAAAAGCCACCACAAAACAAACATTCCAAACCTACTTTATACAGCAATCCATCCAATATTACAAAACAAAATCAACTCATCAGCCATGTGCATTCCCTTAGCGTCTGTTTTCCGTTTGCCTTTGCCTGTCCTAGTGCTCCTATGCAATGCTACCCCAGTGGTTGTAGCATGGCTCGAGTTGGGTAGGATTCATTGGGGAATGTCACTCAAAGGGTTGACGGTGGATAGGCAATGGCAAACATTCAAAGACCGCATGGATGAACTACAGAATTTGTTCATCCCAGTTTGGCATAAAAATAAAACAAAAAAGGTGACTCAACCGTGGCTAACGAGGGAAATTAGGGATAGCATAAGATCCAAGGAGAGAACATATAAATTGGCCAGAAAAAGCAGTAAACCTGAGGATTGGGAGCAGTTTAGGATTCAACAAAGAGGACAAAGGGATTAATTAAGAAGGGGAAAATAGAATATGAGAGTAAGCTTGCAGGGAACATAAAAACTGACTGTAAAAGCTTTTATAGATATGTGAAGAGAAAAAGATTGGTGAAGTCAATCGTAGGTCCCTTGCAGTCAGAATCAGGGGAATTTATAATGGGGAACAAAGAAATGGCAGACCAATTAAATACATATTTTGGTTCTGTCTTCACAAAGGACGACACAAATAACCTCCCAGAGATGTCGGGGAACATAGGGTCTGACAAAAGGGAGGAACTGAAAGAAATCAGTATTTGTAGGGAAATGGTGTTAAGGAAATTGATGGGATTGAAGGCTGATAAATCCCCAGGGCCTGATAATCTACATCCTAGGGTACTTAAGGAAGTGGCCCTAGAAATAGTACAGGAAACTTTGTGATATCCGGCACCGACGGGACCGAGCTGTTGCCGATCTATCAAAACTGCCGGACAAACCAGCGCTAATGTTGAAGCATACGGAGGTTTTCAGCTCCGTATCTGGCAACAAACACTGTTGCTTAGCAACAGCTTCTAAACAGTCGGCCCGTACCTTGGAAGCGTCTCTGTAGCTTAGCAACAGCTTCAGAGAGACTTTGCAGAGCCTGACTGTTAAACGTCACCTGATTTCTGCCGGTGGATCGAGGTTTCCGGACATTCAACCTCCGGATAAACCAAAGTTTCCTGTAGATGCATTGCTGATCATCTTCCAACATTCGATGGAATCTGGAACAGTACCCATGGATTGGAGGGTAGCTAATGTTACCCCACTATTCAAAAAAGGTGGTAGAGAGAAAACGGGGAATTACAGACCGGTAAGCCTGACATCGGTAGTGGGGAAAATGCTAGAGTCCATCATAAAAGATGTAATAGCAGATCACTTGGAAAACAGTGACAGGATCGGACAAAGTCAACATGGATTTACAAAGGGTAAATCGTGCTTGACTAATCTACTGGAATTTTTTGAGGATGTAACTGGTAAAATAGATAAGGGAGAATCAGTGGATGTGGTGTATTTGGACTTTCAGAAGGCTTTCGATAAGGTCCCGCATAAGAGATTAGCGTGTAAAGTTAAGGCACATGGGATTGGGGGCAAGGTACTGACTTGGATAGAGAACTGGTTGGCAGACAGAAAGCAGAGAGTTGGAATAAACGGGTCTTTTTCTGAGTGGCGGGCAGTGACTAGTGGGGTACCGCAGGGATCGGTCCTTGGACCCCAGCTATTTCACAATATACATTAATGATCTAGACAAGGGAACTAGATGTAATATCTCCAAATTTGCAGACGACACAAAGCTGGGTGGGCGTGTGTGCTGTGAGGAGGATGCCGAGAAACTCCAGGATGATTTGGACAGGTTGGGTGATTGGGCAGAAGCATGGCAGATGCAATATAACGTGGATAAATGTGAGGTTATCCACTTTGGTAGCAAAACCAGGAAGGCAGATTATTATCTGAATGGCATTAGATTGGGAGAAGGGGAAGTGCAACGAGACCTGGGTGTCCTTGTGCACCAGTCGCTGAAGGTAAGCATGCAGGTGCAGCAGGCGGTTAAGAAGGCAAATGGTATGTTGGCCTTCGTAGCGAGAGGGTTTGAGTACAGGAACAAGGATGTCTTGCTGCAGTTGTACAGGGCCTTGGTGAGACCACATCTTGAGTATTGTGTGCAGTTTTGGTCGCCTTATCTGAGGAAGGATGTCCTTGCCATGGAAGGAGTGCAGCGAAGATTCACCAGGCTGATACCTGGGATGGCAGGAATGACGTATGAGGAGAGATTGGGTCGATTGGGCTTGTACTCGCTGGAGTTTAGAAGAATGAGAGGGGATCTCATTGAAACTTAAAATTCTGACAGGACTAGACAGACTAGATGCAGGAAGAATGTTCCCGATGGTCGGGGAGTCCAGAACCAGTGGTCACAGTCTAAGGATATGGGGTAGGCCATTTAGGACAGAAATGAGGAGGAATTTCTTCACCCAGAGAGTGGTGAACCTGTGGAATTCTCTACCACAGAAGGCAGTAGAGGCCAATTTATTAAATACTAGCTGGGGGTGCCCGGCGGTGCCGAGGCTTTTTCGAGGGCATGTTGTTGTGGGAAGAGAGAGAGAGAGCGACTGGGGGGGGGTGCGGGAGAGAGAGAGAGAGCAACTGGGGGGGGGAGAGAGAGAGAGAGCGACGGGGGGGGAAGAGAGAGAGAGAGCGACTGGGGGGGGAAGAGAGAGCGCGACTGGGGGGGGAAGAGAGAGCGCGACTGGGGGGGAAGAGAGAGAGCGACTGGGGGGGAAGAGAGAGAGCGACTGGGGAGGAAGAGAGAGAGCGACTGGGGGGGAAGAGAGAGCGACTGGGGGGAAGAGAGAGAGCGACTGGGGGGAAGAGAGAGAGCGACTGGGGGGGAAGAGAGAGCGACTGGGGGGGGAAGAGAGAGAGCGACGGGGGGAAGAGAGAGCGACTGGGGGGAAGAGAGAGCGACTGGGGTGGAAGAGAGAGAGCGACTGGGAGGGAAGAGAGAGAGCGACTGGGGGGGAAGAGAGAGAGCGACTGGGGGGGAAGAGAGAGCAACTGGGAGGGAAGAGAGAGCGACTGGGGGGGAAGAGAGAGCGACTGGGGGGGAAGAGAGAGCAACTGGGGGGGAAGAGAGAGCGACTGGGGGGGAAGAGAGAGCGACTGGGGGGGAAGAGAGAGAGCGACTGGGGGGAAGAGAGCGACTGGGGGGGAAGAGAGAGAGCGACTGGGGGGGAAGAGAGAGAACGACTGGGGGGGAAGAGATAAATATATTCAAGAAGGAGTTGGATATATTTCTCAAGGCTAAAGGGATCAAGGGGTATGGGAGAAAGCAGGGACCGGGTACTGAATTTGGATGATCAGCCATGATCGCATTGAATGGCGAAGCAGGCTCGAGGGGCCGAATGGCCTACTCCTGCTCCTATTTTCTATGTTTCTATGGCTGGTGGAAGGCTGCTGACTTTCAGTGGGGGAGATTGCAAATCGCCTTGCAGGATGACCTCAAGCAGCTCTGGGCCTAGAAGGCAAGCTTCAGCTAGCACCACCTTGGCATGGGCGGAAGCAGTCTGGGCTGGCTGGCTGACAGGCAACAGCAAGGGCACTGGTGGAGTGGCAGTGGCAGTGGGAGGACGAATGCTGTCATCCCGAGAGAGGACAGCAGGTTTGTGCTCCATGGAGCCACTGTCACTCCCCTGGGGCGGCGCTTCAGGAATCCTAGTAATCCTGGTAACCGCAGCCATGGTTGCAGCAGTCTGTGCTTGCATGGCAGCAAGCTGAGCTTGCATGACTTCAGTCTGAACTTCCACTGCAGAACTCAGACATTGGGAGGCTACTGCTTATGCTACAATGGAACATAAGAAATAAGAGCAGGAGTAGGCCATACGGCCCCTCGAGCCTGCATTATGGTTTGGTCCACATATGCACCAATAGAGTTGTCCATCATTTCCATTCTGGAAAGCTCTGCACAAAGCCCTGTGCAAGGTTGTTGCCGGACTCCTCCATGCTCCTTAATATTGCACTCAAGCGTTCTGGCAGCCCTGCCAATGTGCCAAGGATTTCATTGTGCATAGTCATCAGCCTTCTTCTATAGGCTTCCCCATCGAAGTCCTCATCTGAGTCCTGTGCAGCAGAATTCATATGCGACCTTGCCCTTCGGGGTGCTGGCAGTTGCGCTACCCTTTCCCCCTGCCCTGGCTGCAGGCCACTCATGCCCGGTGTCTCACCACATGCAGAGCCCATTTCTAACCTATCCTCTAAAGTACGCGGAATGTCACTATCTGAGCTGGTGGCTGCAAGTATGAAATTGAGTAATGGTACATCTTCTGCATCACTTCCATCTTTCTCTTGCACTTCCTGCTTTCTCTTTCACTTCCTGCTTCTCTACCACTGCCTGGCCAGGTTGCAGTTCTTGCCTATCTGAAAGGAGAAAGGCACAAGGATAGGGTTGCGGTGAGGGGAAGGGGGAAAAGCAGGAGGTGCATGCTTACACCGTCTGCAGCTTGTAAATCAGATGAGATTGTGGGATGACGGGGAAGTGAGAAGGAGGATTAGGTACGAGGCAGCGGTAGCGGCGAGAGGATAAAGAGCGGCCCGGGAGCAGACCTGAATTAAAGCAGAGGTAGCGGCGAGAGGATAAAGAGCGGCCTGGGAGCGGACCTGAATTAAAGCAGCGGCAGCGGCGAGAGGATAAAGAGCGGCCCGGGAGCGGACCTGAATTAAAGCAACGACAGCGGCGAGAAGATAAAGAGTGGCCCGAGAGTGGAGCTGAATTAAAACAGCGGCAGCGGCGAGAAGATAAAGAGAGGACCGGGAGCGGACTAGATAAAGCAGCAGCAGCGGCAGCAGCGAGAGGATAAAGAGCGGCCTGAGAGCGGACCTGAATTAAAGCAGCGGCAGCGGCGAGACTCTGATTCAAAAATGATATCAAAGAGTGACGTCACAGGAGAGCAGGTAGGTGATTGGTTGGTGAGTGTTACAGCTCTTTTTTGCTCTCTAATTTAGAGAAGGGGGTTAAATTAAGAGCTGAGAAACTGTAACTTACTAGTACTTATTAAATTAATAACTTAAACTAAATAAAATAATCAAACAATAAACCTAAAATATCGATTGAATAAAATCTTTAACGAATTAATTCATAAATAAAACAAGGTTAGAGATGGCAGGGCAGGTTGTGTGTCGTAACTGCAGCATTTGGGAGTCTGTGGAGAGCATCGCGATCCCGAGCAACCACATCTGCAGTGAGTGTCTGCAACTCGAGAAACTTTGGCTCAGAATTGTTGAGCTGGAGTACGAGCTGCAGACATTGCGATGCATCAGGGAGGGGGAGAGTTACCTAGACACTTTGGCCTAGAAATTCAGTTGCGTTCGCCAGCCGTTAGCGCCTTAGGAGGAGTAGATCTCGGGCGCTAGGCACTTAGTGGCCGGGCGCAGGACGATCTGCGCCTACGCCCAACTTCAGTAGACATTTAGCGCCGGCGCAAAGTGAGCGCGCGCAACTTATGACGTCATTTCGTCGTGCAACGCCCTTTGTGCGCCCCAAACCGGAACTTCAGTCGCGCCCGCCCAATGTGGGCGTGGCGGTGTTAAGAACTGTGAAGTGGAACGCAGCAGAGGCCCTGCGGGCCTCGGGGAGCGCTAATTAAAGGGCACTTACACTGAACTATAAAGGCCAGCCATTTTGCTGCAATGACTTTTGTGCAATGGATTTCTGGACAGAGACCAAGGAAGAGACCTTACTGATTTGGCCCAACATAGGAGAGGTATTTTTGGCTTCTGGCCAGAGCTTGGAAATTTGCCTCATTGTGATTTCATTGTTTGCAAGTATATTATGGGGGCTGCATGGGGTTCCAACCCTCAGTTCCAGCATTATGTGCGAAGGGCTCGCAGACGCTGTGTGAGAGGGGCAGCCATGCCTAGACGCAGAGGGGGCATCAGGCGTCGGCAACGTAGGCCTTACCCACTCAGGGAATACCGCCAGCAGGTGTCCTATCTCACCATGACTGCCGCGCAGTGTGTTAAGAGGCTGCGCTTCAGAAGGGAGGTGGTTGCAGAGATCTGCCAGCTGCTTCACAGAGATCTGCGTCCACAGCTGATGTGCAGGACGTCTCTGTCGGTGGAAGTGAAGGTCACGGTGGCTCTGAACTTTTATGCAAGCGGCTCCTTCCAAGCCGCTGCTGGGGACATAGCTAACATATCCCAGTTCGCCGTGCATCGCTGCATCCGGCAGGTCACCGATGCCCTTTTCACAAGGAGACACCAATTCATCTCCTTCCCCATGACCCTAGAGAGGCAGGAGCAGCGTGCAGTCGGATTTGCGAGGATCGCCGACTTCCCCATGGTGCAGGGCGCCATTGACTGCACGCATGTGGCTTTGCGGGCACCTATCGACAATGCCGAGGATTACCGCAACCGGAAGGGCTACCATTCCCTCAATGTACAGCTGGTGTGTGACCACAGGCAGCGCATCCTAGCTGTCAATGCCCGCTTTCCAGGCAGCAGCCACGATGCATTTATCCTGCGCCAGACTACTGTGGCTGACATGTTCCAGGCACAGCCTCCCCCAAAAGGATGGCTTACCGGGGACAAAGGCTATCCTTTGTGTACATGGCTCATGACCCCGCTCCGCGCGCCCAGGACCCCTGCTGAGGAGGCATACAACGAAAGCCATCAAGCCACAAGGAACATCATAGAGCAAACGATTGGCATCCTCAAGCAACGGTTCCGCTGCCTGGATCGCTCCGGCGGATCTCTGCAGTATTCGCCGGATAGAGTCTCCCAGTTCGTCGTCGTTTGCTGCATGCTGCACAACCTGGCTATCCGCAGGACTCAGGCACTGCCACCTCACGTTGGACCACCACCTCAGGAGGAGGAGCAGGAGGACCATGAGGAGGAGGAGGAGGAGGAGGAGGAGGAGTACCAGCCCAGGAGGGAGCCACAAGATCCAAGGGCCGTCCGTCGCCGGCTTATTGAACGACACTTCTAGGCCCCCGTCAGGGAATGGCTTGTGGCAATGAAGGGACATGAATGCAGCCGCTCCGCAAGCCCTCAGCCGGTTAACGCAACAACCACTTCAAACATCACACATGGACAAGCTGAATAAAGAAAAAGCTTTATTGAACAAACTCAGGGCCCTTCCCACATGAAACCCAAAAACAGACAACACCCCCAAAAAACAGTCAAACACATGACTCACTCCCACAGCCTGGGGAGGAATAACAAAAGTTTTGCATCCAAATGGCCTTCATCCTCGGCCTTACCAAAACAACCCCCCCCATAGACAACACAACCACTCCCATATAAAAAAACATTTGGCAACACTACTTTGTGTGCCGAGAGGGCGAGTCCTTGTCCAGCCTTTTCCGGCCCCTGGCCGACCTGCTGCTCTGCCTCAACCTGGGCCCTGTGGGTGCTGCAAGGCTGGGGGAAGGCTCCTGAGGGGCACATTGCGTGACGGCAGATGCCCTTGGGGGTCGGCCTAGACGAGCTCTGGCCCTCGAGGGGCCGGCTGCTGACTGCTGCAGCTGTGGCTGGCCAGCATCAGTCTCTCCAGCAGCTCGTGGCAGCTTCGCTGGGGGAGTGGCAGTGGCGGCTGCAGCAATGGGGGCAAGCTGGCTGATGCCAGGCGCTCGCTGCTCGCCTGAGACACTGGCACTCGGCCGGGCTGGCACTGCAGCAAGCGCAGCAATCTGCTGAAGGCCAGACCGCTGTGCTGCTGCAGCGCGGCGGGTGCCCTGGCGATGCCTGCCTGACACAGCGAGTGTGGCAGCAGTGAGTGCCCGTACTGCCCTGGTCTGTGCCCGCATCAGACCAGCCAGTGACTGCACGGCTCCACTGATCAACTGTCCACTCGCTGCCTGTGCTGCCCTGAAGTCGTCCTGACTCGCGTCCTGTGCTGCCCTGAAGTCGTCCCGAGTCGCGTCCTGTGCTGCCCTGAATTCGGCCCAACTCGCGTCCTGTGCTGCCCTCAATTCGGCCCGACTCGCGTCCTGTGCTGCCCCGAATTGTTCGAGACCCCTAGCCTGTGCTGCCGCGAGTTGTTCGAAACCCCTGGCCTGTGAGGCCCCGAAATCGGACACACTATGAGCCAGGGACTCGATGGCCTCAGGCAACCGTGCCAGAACCCCCATGAACTCGGTGTGCCGACGATCCGAGTCCGCGGACATTTGATCAAGGAGGCGCACCTCCTGGGCGAGGACCGTCTCCGGACTGGAGGCCGGACTCTCCCTCTGGGGAGAAGGCCGCCGAGCTGCCCGACCCTTCCCGCGTGGCTGGACGCCACTGGGCCCAGCAACTACACTCCCCTGCAACACTTCCCCCCTCTGGGGAGAAGGCAGCCGAGCTGCCCGACCCTTCCCGCGTGGCTGGACGCCACTGGGCACAGGAGCTACACCCCCCTGCAACACTTCCCCCTGGCTCTCCTCCAGGGAAGACGTGTCCCCTCCATTGCCATCCCCTGGCGCAGATGAGGGTTCCCCCGATGGGCCGCCTTCCTCTTGCTCCTCCTCGTCCTCCTCTTCCGAGGGACTGTCAGTCACAGCCTCAGGGACCTCCTCCTCACCAGCTGAAAGCAGGAAGGCACAAGAGTAGCTTTAGAGTGAGGACAGGGCGTCAGCGAGGGAGGCATGAGTGGTGGCATTCTGCGCATTGGTCGGACAGTGGCAAAGGATGTAGATCTGAAGCGCAAGGGGAACGAGAGAGGTCCAAAAGGTCATGTCCTTACCATTGGGGCCCAGCACAGGGTCGGCATCTCCACATGCAACGGGGCCAATCAGGCGGCCACCCATGAGTCGACCCACGCGCTCCTCCAGGTCACTGAGCTGCTGGAACTGGGGACGGCCTCCCCCGGTGACAGTCTGGCTTTTCAGATTCTGGGCCAGCTTGGCCTGCAAGAGAAAGGACGGCCTCTAAGTACAGTGTGGTGCCCTGTTGTTGTGTGCACTGCCTCCCATGGTCGAATAGCTTGGCCAGTGTGGTGCCCTGTTGTTGTGTGCACTGCCTCCCATGGTCGAATAGCTTGGCCAGTGTGTAAAATGCAGAAAGTGCAATTGATGTTCATGCCAGTGCCATAGCTGCTGGATGAGGGCTGGCCATTAGGGCTTTGAGGTCCCTTTGCCCATAATGTGAGGTGCACATGCAAGGATGAGGAGGACACTGGAAAGGGTACTCACCCTGACAATCCGAGTGAGGTCGTTAAACTTTTTCCGGCATTGGACACCAGTCCTGGGGACATCGCAGGTGGCTGTGACCCTCTGGGCGATATCCCTCCAGGCTCTGCTGTACACCCTGGTGGCAGGCTTCTTGCCACTGTCCGGGAACAAGATATGGCGTCTCCTCTCCAGAGCCCTAACCAGCACCTTTAAATCATGGGCAGAGAAGCGCTGCGCTCGCTCACGGACCCTCTGCATCCTTCCTGGCGCTATTTCTCTCCAGCAGCAGTGTTTAGGCCTAGCTGGAGGGCTGCAGTATCCAGGGCGTGGCAGCAGACCAAGTCGACCCTTCCCCCTTTAAGAGCTGGCCGGCGCCAGGGTGTCTGCTGTCAATCAAAACATGACCGCACCTGCGCTGCGCCCGGCCTCGGCGGTATCAGTCTGCACCGCCGGCTTAGCGCCTAAAGATAGCCGTGCATCGCCAGTTTTAGCGCTCGAGCAAACTCCTTGGCCAAAGCTACTGAATATCGGCGAAGTGGCCTCCACTTGCCGGCGGGCGCAAACTTTAGCGGCCGCCCGACTTTACCGCCCCAAAAGTGGCTATACTGAATTTCTAGGCCTTTGTTCCAGGAGGCAGTCACACCCTTTAGGTTAAGTAGTACTTTAGAGATCTTCAGTGGTCAGGGTCAGGAGTGTGTGATTGCGGGTCAGGAAGGTATGGGGACCCAGGGTGTAGTGATGGAGGAGCCTCAGCCCTGGACCTTGTCCAACAGGTATGAGGTACTGTCTACCTGTATGGATGAGGAAAAGGACTGCAGGGTGGATGGACAAACTGACCATGGCACTGTGGTACAGGGGGCCATCCAAGTGGGGGGAGAAGGAATGAATGTGGTAGTAGTAGGGGACAGTGTAATCAGGGGGATAGATACTCTTCTCTGCAGCTGTGAAAGAGAGTCCCGAAGGCTGTGTTGCCTGCCAGGGTTAAGGATATCTCCTCGTGGCTGGAGAAGAACTTGGAGTGGGAGTGTGAGGATCCATTTGTCGTGGTCCATGTAGGAACCAATGACATAGGTAGAACTAAGAATGAGGTTCTGCTGAGGGAGTTTGAGGAGCTAGGGTCTAAATTAATAAGCAGAACCACAAGGGTAATGATCTCTGGATTACTACCTGAGCCATGCGCAAATTGACATAGGGTCAAGCAGATCAGAGAGTTAAACGCGTGGCTCAAAGAGTGTCATAATTCTTTATTTGGCATTTCCGAACACTAATGGGGTTGCGCTCGACCTATAACACACCTGAGGAAAGAATATTGGGGGACAGGGGTGGGGAAGAGTGACACCTCTTTAAGAAATACTGCTCCCATTTGGTATAAAAGCCCTGCGCCCGCTATGGATTAATAAATTGCTTCTTTATTTTTAAAAGCGCTGTAGCCTATGCAATCAGTCGTCCTTCAATAGATTGTGTAGTGTATGTGCCTTTAAGAGCCCCATGTGTACTGTAATGCCGGTAATGGCCACTTGGGCTATATAAGCCTGTATATTGTGTTGTATCAGTTAGTTCCCCTCCAGACTTTGTTTAGTAAACACCTATGAAACCAACTCCTGTCTTCAGTGTCTCTATCAACGCACAGACACAACAGTGGCGACGAATTGGAAACGGACTTACCTGCAATTCGGCAGCACCTCAAGGACATCGATTCCTCTGGCGTCCAAAGTTGAAGAAAAATCAAGAAAAAGAAAAAGCTGTGGTTTCACCAGCTGGCCAAGCTGGTGGCAGGTACTGCAATAATCCTTCCTGGGCGTCGGGCTGGGGCTCCAGCGGCTGGCTCTACAGCTGGGCCAAGCAGCGAAAGTGGAGGCAAGCAGTAACAGACAGGGAGGGAGCACTCGGGAGATGGCCGGTGCTGCAAGCAGGTCGGCGTTCAGACCTAGAGAGAGAGTCCGGCGGGAACGAGTCTCCAACTGTAAATAAATAAATAAAAAGAACAGAAACCGCGGGAAACAGCGTTGTCATCGGCAGCAGCGCGGGGAAGCGCCATATCTTTTCTGCAGAAAAGAAAGAAAAGCGCGGGAAGTGCCATTTTATTTCTAGGATGCCTAAGTCTGGCAATATTGATGCTTTTGATAACGAGATAGAGGATTGGACCACATATGACTGGGAATTAAACATACCAGGTTATTTAACAATCAGGAAGGACAGGCAGGAAGGGAGAGGAGGTGGGGTGGCTATGTTAATAAAGGAAGGAATCACTATAATACAGAGAAATGATATTGGGTCAAAGGAGCAGGATAGTGAAACAGTTTGGGTGGAGGTAAGGAATAATAAGGGGAAAAAAACACTAGTGGGTGTAGTCTATAGGCCTCCGAACAGTTGCAACTCTGTTGGACGGAGTATTAATCAGGAAATAGTTGAGGCTTGTAATAAGGGAACAGCTATAATTATGGGGGATTTTAATTATCATATTAACTGGACAAATCAAATTGGGCAGAGCAGCCTTGAGGAAGAGTTCATTGAGTGTATTAGGGATGGGTTTCTTGAGCAGTATGTAACTGAACCGACCAGGGGGCAAGCAACCTTAGATTTGGTCCTGTGTAATGAGACAGGATTAATTAAAAATGTCCTAGTAAAGGATCCCCTTGGAATGAGTGACCATAACATGGTTGAGTTCCATATTCAATTAGAGGGTGAGAAGGTTGGATCTCAAACAAGCGTGCTGAGCTTGAATAAAGGAGACTATGAAGGTATGAGAGCGGAATTAATGAGAGTGGACTGGGAAAATAGATTAAAGGGTAAGACGGTACATGACCAGTGGTGTACATTTAAGGAGTTATTTTACAACTTCCAAGAAAAATATATTCCACTGAGGAAAAAAGGGTGTAAAAGAAAAGATAGCCATCCGTGGCTAAGTAAAGTAATTAAGGATAGTATCCGACTAAAAACAAGGGCATATAAGGTAGCCAAATCTAGTGGGAGGATGGAAGATTGGGAAGTCTTTAAAAGACAGCAAAAAATAACAAAAAGATTGATTAAGAAAGGGAAGATAGATTATGAAAGTAAATTAGCAAAAAATATAAAAACAGACAGTAAAAGTTTCTATAGTTATATAAAAAGAAAAAGGGTGGCTAAAGTAAATGTTGGTCCCTTAGAGGATGAGACCGGGAAATTAATGGTGGGAAACATGGAGATGGCAAAAACACTGAACAATTATTTTGTATCAGTCTTTACAGTAGAGGACACTAAGAATATCCCAACACTGGACAAACAGGGGGCTCGAGGGGGGGAGGAACTAAATACAATTAAAATCACTAAGGAAGTGGTACTTGGTAAAATAATGGGACTCAAGGCGGATAAATCCCCTGGACCTGATGGCTTGCATCCCAGGGTCTTGAGGGAAGTAGCGGTAGGGATTGTGGATGCATTGGTAATAATTTTCCAAAACTCACTGGACTCAGCAAAGGTCCCGGCAGATTGGAAAACTGCTAATGTAACACCATTATTTAAAAAGGGTAGTAGGCAGAAGGCTGGAAACTATAGACCTGTTAGCCTAACATCTGTGGTTGGTAAAATGTTAGAGTCCATTATTAAGGAGACAGTAACGGGACATTTGGATAAACACAATTTAATAGGGCAAACTCAGCATGGTTTCATGAAGGGGAAGTCATGTTTAACAAATTTGCTTGAGTTTTTTGAGGAAGTAACATACAGGGTGGATAAAGGGGAACCAGTGGACGTAGTGTATTTAGACTTCCAAAAGGCATTTGACAAGGTGCCACACAAAAGATTATTGCTCAAGATAAAAAATCACGGGATTGGGGGTAATATTCTGGCATGGGTGGAGGATTGGCTATCTAACAGAAGGCAGAGAGTTGGGATAAATGGTTCGTTCTCAGATTGGCAACCAGTAACTAGTGGTGTTCCGCAGGGGTCAGTGCTGGGTCCCCAACTCTTTACAATCTATATTAACGATTTGGAGGAGGGGACCGAGTGTAACATATCAAAGTTTGCAGATGATACAAAGATGGGACGGAAAGTAGTGAGTGAGGAGGACATAAAAAACCTGCAAAGGGACATAGACAGGCTAAGTAAGTGGGCAGAGATTTGGCAGATGGAATACAATACTGGAAAGTGTGAAGTTATGCACTTTGGCAGGAAAAATCATAGAGCAAGTTATTATCTTAATGGCAAGAAACTGGAAAGTACTGTAGTACAAAGGGATCTGGGGGTCCTGGTGCACGAAACTCAAAAAGTTAGTATGCAGGTGCAGCAAGTGATCAAGAAGGCCAATGGAATGTTGGCTTTTATTGCTAGGGGGTTGGAATATAAAAACAGGGAGGTATTGCTGCAGTTGTACAAGGTATTGGTGAGGCCGCACCTGGAATACTGCATACAGTTTTGGTGTCCATACTTAAGAAAAGACATACTTGCTCTCGAGTCAGTACAAAGAAGGTTCACTCGGTTAATCCCGGGGATGAGGGGGTGGTCATATGAGGAGAGGTTGAGTAGATTGGGACTCTACTCATTGGAGTTCAGAAGAATGAGAGGCGATCTTATTGAAACATATAAGATTGTGAAGGGGCTTGATCGGGTGGATGCGGTGAGGATGTTCCCAATGATGGGTGAAACTAGAACTAGGGGGCATAATCTTAAAATAAGGGGCTGCTCATTCAAAACTGAGATGAGGAGAAACTTCTTCACTCAGAGGGTGGTAGGTTTGTGGAATTTGCTGCCCCAGAAAGCTGTGGAAGCTACATCATTAAATAAATTTAAAACAGAAATAGATAGTTTCCTAGAAGTAAAGGGAATAAAGGGTTACGGGGAGCGGGCAGGAAATTGGACATGAGTCTGGGTTCGGAATGGTCATGGCCCTGTGGGTAGTGGAGCGGGCCCAGGGGCCGTGTAGCCTTGTTCTGCTCCTACTGTGTTCTAATTCTGTTAGATTTCAGGAGATGGTTTTATTCCTGTTCCTGGCTGGGGTGGAGATCGCCTTTACAGAAGGTAAGTACTGTAGAAAATATAGGGACAGAGTGATCTCCTGGAAGAATTTCGATCGCCTAGATGGGTCGGAGAGGAATTTCCCAGATTTTTTTCTCCCAAATTGGCCATTGGGTCTTTATCTGGTTTTTCGCCTCTCCCGGGAGATCACATGGGTTCGGGTGGATGCAGAGTGATAGAAGATTTGAGGTTAGGATCAGATCAGCCATGATCTTATTGAATGGTGGAGCAGGCTCGAGGGGCCGATTGGCCTACTCCTGCTCCTATTTCTTATGTTCTTATGTTCTTATGTGGAAAGAGTGGAGGTATAGTGTACCGCAAATGGAATAGAAGATGAAAAAAAAGCTTCAGTACTGCTAAATCTAATGGGCGCAAAGACATACGGGCTGTTACGAAATTTAATCACTTCAGCCAAACCAAAGGACAAGAATTTTAAAGAAATTGTTGATACCCTACAGGAGCACTTAAACCCAACACCGCTGCTGATAGCGGAACGATTCAAATTCTTCAAGAGAAATCAACACAAGAATGAAAGTAATGCTGATTACCTCACCGAATTAAGAAAGCTATCAAAACACTGCCAATTCGGGGCAGGACTAGCAGATTATCTTCGAGACAAATTCGTCTGCGGTCTCTTAAGCGAAGGAACACAGAAAAGGCTGCTTTCTGAAAAACATTTAACACTGGACAAGGCTTTCAGTATGGCTGTATCATACGAAGCAGTCGCAAGAGGAGCTGCAGAGATACAACAAAAGACACAGGACTTCGGCACCCATGAAATGACACAGGGTTTCGAGAGATGTTATCGCTGCGGCAGATCCACCCATGACCAGAGGGACTGCTGGTTCAAGGACAAAGCATGCAGGCAATGCGGAAAGATTGGACACATTGCACGGGTATGCCGATCTGGACAAAAAAAATCCAGACAGGAAAAAAAAAATCAATAAAGAAAAGTACAGAAAGGTACAAATGATGACGGACAGTAGCTCCGAAGACCAGAAGAGCGATAGCGACTCCGAAAACAAGAGACTAAGCTGTCTCAAATTACATAATGTAATTGCCAAAGATGATTACCAGACCATTTGGGTTACCCTCACGATAGGGTCCCCAGTTAAAATAGAGCTAGATACAGGATCAGCTCTGACCGTCATAAATCGACGGGACTACGAGCGGCTATTTCCGCATATACCTTTAAAAGACACATCCATTATCTTGAAAACATATACGGGGCAGAAAGTATACCCCAAAGGAAAAATAAGGGTGCCTGTTGTATACAACGGCAAGGAAATACAAAAGTTGTATTTATACATTCTACAAGATGGTGGTCCACCGCTGTTGGGACGTGAATGGATCAGGAAAATACGTTTAGACTGGCACTCCATTCAGGCACTGACGGTGACCAGTAAGAAAAAAAACGATGATGACGTCATACCTGAACGATTAAAAGACATCTTGGCCAACGCCAAAGAAGTGTTTCAAGAGAAACTAGGAACCTTGAAAGGCATCACCGCCTCAATAAAAGTGGAAGATGCGGCAATTCCCAAGTTTTTTAAGGCAAGACCGGTGCCATACGCAATTCGTCCAGCAGTCGAGGCAGAGCTGGAGAATTTGGAAAAGGCAGGTGTATTATCCAAAATAGATTGGAGCGAGTGGGCAACACCCATCGTTCCAGTCATGGAGAAAGCATTGAATAATGATAAATCTGAAGAACAGAGAAAAATTCGCATCTGTGGCGACTTCAAGGTGACTGTGAACCCGGTCCTTCACACGGTACAGTATCCTCTTCCGAGGATAGAAGATATTTTCGCCTCACTATCCGGAGGGAAACGTTTCACCAAAATTGACTTGGCACAGGCATATCTACAGATGAAGGTTGAAGAGGCCTCTAAAAAATATCTCACGATAAATACACACAAAGGTCTGTACCAGTACAATCGACTGGTTTTCGGAGTAGCATCCGCTCCAGCTATCTGGCAAAGAGCTATGGAGCAAGTCCTCCAAGGGATTCCGGGGACTCAATGCTACCTAGACAACATCCTTGTAACAGGAGAAAATGACAACGAGCACCTTGCCAATTTGGAGCAGGTGCTCACTAGGCTGAGAGAACAGGGCCTACGAGCAAATCACCCCAAGTGCGAATTTTTCCAAAATCAAATATCATATTGTGGCCACATAATTAATAAGGAAGGGTTGCATAAGTCACCTGAAAAAGTTGAAGCGGTCATAAAAGC
Organism: Somniosus microcephalus; assembly: GCF_052327205.1. Taxonomy (NCBI): domain Eukaryota; kingdom Metazoa; phylum Chordata; class Chondrichthyes; order Squaliformes; family Somniosidae; genus Somniosus; species Somniosus microcephalus. Next base: position 14,517,089 of record NC_140991.1, on the reverse strand, counting down.
CCCAGCACCTGAAAATGTTTCACAATTAAGGTCGTTCCTGGGATTAATAAATTACTATCATAAATTTTTACCGAACTTATCAACTCTTCTACACCCTCTTAATGAACTGCTACAAACAGGAGTAATTTGGAAATGGAGCGAAGACTGTAAACGTGCCTTCCATAAATGCAAAGACTTAATCACGTCCAAAGAAGTTTTGGCTCATTACAACCCATCACTGCCAATCAGACTGGCGTGCGATGCATCCCCTTCAATCAGACTGGCGTGCGATGCATCCCCTTACGGCGTAGGAGCAGTATTATCGCATAAATTCCCCGATGGCTCGGAACGGCCGATAGCTTTTGCGTCACGCTCATTGAACTCAGCTGAGCGTAACTATGCCCAAATCGACAGGGAAGCACTCAGCCTGGTATGGGGAGTGAAGAAATTCAACCATTACCTACACGGACAAAAATTTACCTTGTTGACTGACCATCAACCCCTCATCTCCATATTCAACCCTAAAAAGGGTGTTCCCATTATGACAGCGCAAAGGCTACAGAGGTGGTCCCTTTTCCTAGGGGCACACCAATACAACATAGAATACAAAGGATCAAAACAGCATGGGAATGCTGACGGGTTATCGCGCCTACCGTTGCCAACGGTAGAAGAAGCACCTACCGTAGACCCAGTGGAGATTTTCCACTCTACCATAGTCGAATGTCTACCAGTAACAAATTCTGCCATTGAAAGGGAAACTAGAAATGACCCGACTCTCTCACGAGTCTACGATTTAACAGTGAAGGGATGGCCAGCACATGGCGAACCACTGTTGCCAGCATTCTCGCAAAGAAGAGAACAGCTGTCAGTGTGCCGAGGAACCTTGATGTGTGGATCCAGAGTGGTGATTCCACCCAAACTCCAGGATAAAGTGCTAAAGGAGCTTCACGAGGGGCATCTGGGTGGAGTGAAAATGAAGAACCTAGCCAGGGCGTTTGTATGGTGGCCAGGTATCGATGGAGACATCAAAGAAATGACCAAGAGCTGCCTAGGATGCCAGAAGGTCCAAAACGCTCCACCCCAAGCCCCTCTACATCCATGGGAGTGGCACTCATCTCCCTGGCAAAGGGTACACATCGACTTTGCTGGTCCATTTATGGACTCAATGTTCTTAATCGCGGTTGATGCACACTCCAAGTGGCCGGAGGTAATAAAGATGTCCTCCACCACCACGGAAAAAACCATCACAGTATTAAGGACCATATTTGCCAGGAATGGGCTGCCGGAACAGATCTGTTCTGATAATGGACCGCAATTTGTGTCCGAAGAATTCAGGAAGTTCTTAAAAAACAATGGGGTTAAGCACTACATGTCCGCCCCATACCATCCCGCCACCAATGGATTGGCTGAAAGGTTTGTCCAGACCTTCAAGAAGGCCATAAAGGCCATGGGTAATGAAGACATAAAACTTCAGCACAAGGTGGATAACTTCTTGTTCGCATACAGGAATGCAACACATATGGTTACAAACCAAACTCCCACCATGATGTTCTTCAATAAAAGCCTAAGATGCCGGCTGGATTTGATCAAGTCCAACATCAGAAGAGACGCGGAGAACCGGCAATTTCAAGGCATGAATGAAAGACCAACTAGAACCTTCCAGATAGGTCAACAAGTTTTGGCCCGGGACTACCGTACCGAGAAATGGCAGCCTGGAACTATCTGCACACGACTAGGACCGCTGATGTATACCGTGGACATCGGAGAAAGCATAATAAGGCGCCATGCTGACCAAATCATAGAGTCATCCGAAAAGGGACAAGCTACACCACAACTCTATACGCCTAACGATGAAGTAGAGATACCCATATCTACCTCCGATCCGGTGATACTGGAACCCGATGAACCCGACACTGGCATTCAAGCCGAATCAGCCTTGCCAAAAGAACCTACTACACCACCAGAAACTACTACACCACCGAGGCGTTATCCGGACCGAGTCAGGAAGCCTCCAGAGAGACTGACTTATAATTAATTAACTGCAGCAATGTGTAGATTATTTTTCTTGTAACATGTAATTAATAATTACTTAAAATATTATGTACTGGTTGGCTAAAAGGGGAGGAATTGTAGTGTATGTGCCTTTAAGAGCCCCATGTGTACTGTAATGCCGGTAATGGCCACTCGGGCTATATAAGCCTGTATATTGTGTTGTATCAGTTAGTTCCCCTCCAGACTTTGTTTAGTAAACACCTATGAAACCAACTCCTGTCTTCAGTGTCTCTATCAACACACAGACACAACAGATTGCATAGGCTTTCTCACTCTTCAACTTTTAAATACCACTTTGCACTATGTTTAGCAGTGTTGGACACCCAGGAGGAATGAAATGTTGCCATTTGTACCGTATTTGGACAATAGGCTCCGCATATATGGGCAAACATATTGAATAGCCTGTCACTTCTGGCTGGAAATTCTTGAAGTAGCTGGGTAGAGCATGGAGCTAATGGAGCTGCTCCCAAATAATTTTATGCCCATGTCCACTTGATTTACACTTGGATGCCTATGTAAATTGAGTAGAGAATTTAAACTCACATGCATGAATCTACACCGGTGAACTCTGGAGTACTCTTGGCAAAACAGTTACTGTAATTCTATAAATGTAAAAGAGTGTGGGGCTAAATTGGTTAGCCCCCGAAAAGGGGCTTTGGGCTCGTGATGCGCGATTACTCCGCGCCCATTGAGTGGAGTGCAGACAGCACGCCGACTTTGTGCTGCCTTCTCATTATAATGATTTCTGTGTGTAGGCAGCGCTCCCCGCACTGTTCATTGGCTGCGCCCATCAGCAGAGGGCCCAAATTGTGAGTCGCTAAAGCTGGCCTGCATCTCTTCGAGAGAGCGGCACAAAGGATTTTGGATGCTGCACTGGAGGTCTTGGTTGAAAAGGTGGAAAGAAGGATAGATGTCCTTTACCCTCAGGGGGGCCACAGGCCCTCCAGACACATGCTCAGAAGGCAGTGGTAAGTGATGGCGGAGGAGGTAAATGCCAGGAGTACAGCTCCAAGAACATGGATGCAGTGCAGGAAGAAGTTTAATGATCTCACATGAGTGGTCAAGATTAGTGAATGCATCTTCAAATGCCATATCCTACCACCTGCACTACTAGCCTCAGCTACTGCTCAATTCACCATTACTCACCTACCAATAATCTCTTATCAATTAGGACTCAACCCTAACATTCATATGCTTCCCCTCACACACTTAGCACTGTCAAACCAACATCTTACTATTCAACCGTGACAGCCACTTCATGGTTGAATAACAGTCACTGAGGATTGGTTAACAGACAGAAAACAGAGAGTAGGAATAAATGGGTCATTTTCGGGTTGGCAGGCTGTAACTAGTGCTGTACAGCAAGGATCAGTGCTTGGGCCTCAGCTATTCACAATACATCAATGATTTGGTAGAGGGGACCAAATGTAATATATCCAAGTTTGCTGATGATACAAAGCTGGGTGGGAATGTAAGTTGTGAGGAGGATGCAAGGAGGCTTCAAGGGGATATAGACAGGCTAAGTGAGTGGGCAAGAACATGGCAAATGGAATATAATGTGGAGAAATGTGAAGTTATCCACTTTGGTAGGAAAAATAGAAAAGCAGAGTATTTTTTAAATGGAGAGAGATTGGGAGATGTTGGTGTTCAGAGGGACCTGGGTGTCCTTGTTCTTCTTCTTAGGCAGTCCCTCGGAACCGAAGATGACTTGCTTCCACATTAAAAATGAATTCTCAGGTGACTGATGAGTCCAATGTGGGACCTACAGTCTCTGTCACAGGTGGGGCAGACGGTGCTTGAAGGGGCGGGTGGGTGGGGTGCTTGGGTTGACGTGCGCTCCTTCCGCTGTTTGCGCTTGGCTTCTGCTTGTTCCCGGCGAAGAGACTCGAGGTATTCGGTGTCTTCCCGGATGCTTCTCCTCCACTTTGTACGGTCTTGGGCCAGGAATTCCCAGGTGTCGGCGGGGATGTAACATTTTTTCAAGGAGGCTTTGAGGGTGTCCTTGAAGCGTTTCCTCTGCCCACCTGGGGCTCTCTTGCCGTGTCGGAGCTCCGAGTAGAGCGCTTGTTTTGGGAGTCTCCTATCGGGCATGTGTCTTTGTACACGAAAGTTAACATGCAGGTACAGCAAGCAATTAGGAAAGCAAATGGTATGTTGGCCTTTATAACAAGAGGATTTAAGTGTAAGAGTAAAGACATCTTACTGCAATTATATAGGGCCCTGGTGAGACCACACCTGGAGTATTGTGTACAGTTTTGGTCTCCTTACCTAAGGAAGGATATACTTGCCATAGAGGGAGTGCAACAAAGGTTCACCAGACTGGCTCCTGTGATGGGGGGATTGTCCTATGAGGAGAGATTGAGTAGACTAGGCCTATATTCTCTATAGAGTTTAGAAGAATGAGAGGTGATCTCATTGAAACATACAAAATTCTTACAGGGCTTAACAGGGTAGATTCAGAGAGGATGCTCCCCCTGGCCGGGGAGTCTAGAACCAGGGGTCACAGTCTCAGAATAAGGGGTCGGCCATTTAGGACTGAGATGGGGAGAAATTTCTTCATTCAAAGGATGGTGAATCTTTGGAATTCTCTACCCCAGAGGGCTGTGAAGGCTCAGTCGTTGAATATATTCAAGACAGAGATCGATAGATTTTTGGATATTAAGGGAATCAAGGGCTATGGGGATAGTGCAGGAAAGTGGAGATAATGTAGAAGATCAACATGATTTTATTTGAATGGCAGAGCAGGCTCGAAGGGCCAAGTGGCCTACTCCTGCTTCTATTTCTTATGTTCTTTGCACGATGCTCACTGATACACTTCCCTCTCTCTTGTAGGAGAAGGTGGTGCACAACTGGAGGCAGCAGGAACTAACCGGAGGAGGAGAGGCGTGTGGCTGCAAATTCTAACCCCCATGAAGGAGACGGTGCTGGCCATTATGGGAAAGGTCATTGCTGAGGCCGTGGCCAAAGCTGAGCTGAAGCCATTGAAGATGAGGGTTTCCACATACCTAATACTCCTTCTCTAATCTCACTTCTCCCTCATCTCACAATCTCTTCTGACTGAGAAGCTGCTGTTCGTGTAAGCATGCTTCTTACTTTCTTCTCTACCCTCACCACAACCTCTACTTCCTTTTCCTTTCAGATACCCAAGAACCTGCCCAGGCATTGGAGGGAGAACAAGAAGACAGTGAAGATAAAGACACACCGTCACTTGATTTCACAGTTGCAGCCACCAGCTCAGATACTGACACTGCATGTAATTTAGGATAGCATAGAGGCGGGATATGCACGTGGTGAGACACGTGGCACAAGTGTGCTGCAGCCAGGGTAGGAAGAAAGGATAGCGCAGGTGCCAGCTCACTCAGATGATGACTTTGATTGGCCTAGCTACAGAAGAAGGCTGATGGGTGTACACACCCAAATGCTTGGTGCCAGGAAGCCTGCATTCAATGTCAAGGGGCATGGAGGCGTCTGGCACCAACTTGGCACAGGGTTTTGTGCAGTGCTTGGAGCCCATCATTTCCAACATGAAATGGGTGGCTACGTCCATCAGCACACCTGTGGAACCAACCATGGTGCAGTGTCTGATGGCCGATGCCTCAGCTTCCATTACAGCATAAGCAGCATCCACCTAACGTCTGAGTGCTGCAGTGGAAGCTCAGACTGCTGTCATGCAAGCTCAGATTGCAGCCATTATGGCTCTGGAAACCACTGTTCAAGGGGGCTTCAGGGCATCACAGCTCTCCAGCGATCTCCGGAAGACAGCGTTCGTGCTCACACCACCGCCACTCGGCAATGCCCTTTATGTTGCCTGTCAGCCAGCCAGCCCAGACTGCTGCAGCCCAGGCCGAGATAGAGCAGCCTGCAGCTGGGCTTTCTAGGCCCAGAGCTGTTCAAGGTCGCCCTCCAAGGCCATCCAAAGTCCTCGCCATTGAAAGTCAGCAGCCTTCCACCAGCCATGCTGCAGCCACTGGAGAAGCATCTTGTACGAGCACTAGGACAGGCAAAGGCACACGGAAGAGGCACCAAGGGAATGCATAAGGATGATTATTTTATATTTGTATGCACTGTGGCATGATTTAATTCATAAATTTTGATTGGATATATATTTTGTGTTGGCTTTTATTTTTGCATTGTGGGGAAGTGGATAATATGATGATCGGCGACAGAGGGAAGGTAATGAGTGTCAGATTGTTGGTGAACAGGAAATTGCGGTTGAGCTTATTGGTATCGCTTATTAATTATTTCTTCACGTAGACCCCAGGCAGAAAAGGGCTGCCTAGGTTGCCTCCTCCCTTCCTCTTCCTCCTCTTCTGCCTCCTCCACTTCAACCGCCCCCTCCTTGTGCTTCTGCTCCTCAGCTTCTTGACTTATAGGTGGTGGCAAGGGCTGTTCCCTCGTGATGGCAAGGTTGTGCAGCATGCAGCATACTACAACAGCAACAACAACTTGGATTTATATAGCGCCTTTAATGTAGTAAAACGTCCGAAGGCGCTGTACAGGAGTATTTTAAGACAAAAAATTTGACACCGATCCGCATAAGGATAAATTAGGGCAGGTGACCTAAAGCTTGGTCAAAGAGATAGGTTTCAAGGAGCGTCTTAAAGGAGGAAAGAGAGGTAGCGAGGCGGAGAGGTTTAGGCAGGGAATTCCAGAGCTTAGGGCCCAGGCAACAGAAGGCACGGCCACCAAAGGTTGAGCGATTATAATCAGGAAGCTCAAGAGGGCAGAATTAGAGGAGCGCAGTTATCTCGGGGGGTTGTGGGGCTGAAGGAGATTAGAGAGATAGGAAAGGGCGAGGCCATGGAGGGATTTGAAATCAAGGCGCTGCTTAACCAGGAGCCAATGTAGGTCAGCGAGCACAGGAGTGATGGGCGAACGGGACTTGGTGCGAGTTAGGACACAGGCAGCTGAGTTTTGGATGACCTCAAGTTTATGTAGGGTGGAATGTGGGAGGCCAGCCAGGAGTGCGTTGGAATAGTCAAGTTTGGAGGTAACAAAGGCATGGATGAGGGTTTCAGCAGCGGATGAGCTGAGGCAAGGGCGGTGTAGTGGTGCTTCTTAGTTTCCAAACAGGCAGGCCACTGAGCTGTGGGGCCTTTAACAACAAGTAGACGCGTGTCGAAATAAAACGTTCCCAAACGTAGCTTTGTCTTTTAAATGGTTTACTATAACACTTAACAAACAGAATTACAAAGCAAACACGTATAAACGAACACGGTCAAAAACTGTACTGCTCCAAACCTCACAGCTTCTGCCTCTTTCACCACGTGCAGTTTTAAAACTGTAAGATGGCTGCACCCATGTGTGGCTTAGGGACTGTTCCATTGTGGCAAGAATGAAGGGGGTGTCGGACTATACTACTGGAGCAAGAAAATAGGGGGTTTCTTAGTACAATAAGTCGTTCAGGTAAATTAACTGTATTATGCCATTTAGCCACTATTTTAAAGTATTTTCTTAAGCTTTTATGGCTCTTACATTCCGGCCCCTAATTGACTAGGCACATGAAGCATATCAATTACTCAAACATTAAGAGTCATAAACTAATGAGTTCAACATATTTACAATACAAGTGTCCACTTTTTTCTTTCGTTCAGGAGCTTTTCACGCTGCTTCTTGTAGCAGGCAGAGCTTTGTGATCGGTCTCTCCAGGGTACTGGTCTTGGTTTGCAAACAGACGCGACGAACGACGCCTCTGGAGTCTGGCATGGTCTTAATTATTTTTCCCATCAACCAAGAATTTCTAGGGGCTGAATCATCCACAATTAAGACAATGTCTCCGACGATGAAGTTCCTCTTTATTTTGGACCATTTTTGACGCTCCTGTAGCAGAGGTAAGTATTCTCTTGTCCATCTGGTCCAGAAGAGGTCTGACATATACTGAACTTGCCTCCACTTCCGACGGGCATACAGATCTTCCTTTTTGAAGACTCCCGGGGGCATGGCTGGCTGTGTTTTCAACAACAACAGGTGGTTCGGAGTCAGGGCTTCGAGGTCATTGGGATCGTCTGATGTCTTGGTTATCGGTCGGTCATTAATGATGGCTTCGACCTCACACAGAACGGTTTGGAGTCCCTCGTCGTCCAGCGCTTGCTGCTTCAGTACAGAACTGAGTAGTTTTCTTACGGTGCGTATCTGTCTTTCCCAGACACCTCCGTGGTGGGATGCAGCCGGAGGATTGAAGATCCACTTAATTCCTGTTTGCATCATGGCTTCCTGTGTTTTAAGCTGATTCCAACCTTCAATAGCTTCCCGTAGTTCTCTCTCCGCTCCGACGAAATTAGTGCCATTATCAGAACGCATAATGGACACCTGTCCTCTTCTACAGACAAAGCGCCGCAAGGCGTTAATACAGGAATCAGTGTCAAGCGTGTGTGCCACCTCAATATGAACTGCTCTGATGGTCAAACAAGTGAAAAGCACACCATATCTCTTGACAAGGCTCTGTCCTCGCTTTACCTCGAAAGGCCCGAAATAGTCCACCCCTACGTTTGTAAATGGGGGCTTGTCTGGTAACAAACGGTCTTCAGGCAGGTCTGCCATTTTCTGCTCCCCAGCTCTAGCGTGTAACCGTCTGCAAACAATACATTCAGAGAGTATTTTTCTTATTACGGAATTAGCTCCTGGAATCCAGTATCTTTGTCTTAGCTTCGCAAGCACGTGATTCCTCCCACTGTGTCCAATACTCTGGTGTATATGCTGAAGAATGAGAGTAGCAACCCGGAGGTCCTTAGAAAGGATAGCAGGATGCTTGGCCTCCTCTGGCATAGCAGATTTGTTTAGTCTCCCTCCCACCCTCAGTACTCCATCTTGCAGTGTAGGGTCCAGCTTGTAGATATGACTACCTTTCTTGATTGGAGTATTTTACTGTAGAGCTTCGGTTTCTTCTGGGTATCTTTGTCTTTGACTGAAGCAAACTATCTCCTTCTCAGCCTTGGCCAAATCCTCCACGGTCAATGAATTCTTGCTCAATGTGGTCTTGTGCTGATGCATATACTGCTGTAGAAGCATTCTCTGCTTATCAGGGTTACTTTCAGACTGACTGATAGTGGCTCGGTACTCTTTTCTCTTACCGCTCAGGTGTAGCAGCAACTCTTTCAACCTTAGAAACCATGCAACTGCTTTCCTCAACTGGTGCCATCCTGAGAAATGGTTAACAAGCTTGTTCACTGTGTCAAAGTTCTCTTTCGTAGTTATGAAATTTACTGTGACTGATCTCTTGACTTCGACGTCGTCTTCAGTAATCTGACTTGGCATATCTGGTCTTTCTGGCCATGATCTCTCTGTTTCCAGCAGATAACTTGGGCCTTGTATCCAAGTTTCACTCCTCATGAAGTTTTCAGCCTTCAATCCCCGTGAGGCTTGATCTGCTGGGTTTAATGAGGTGTTTACATACCTCCATTGAGATGGTTGTGTAGCTTCTCTAATGGATGAGATTCTGTTTGCTACGAAGGTCTTGAAGCGTATCTTCTCATTCTCTATATACTTCAGCACCGTCGTGCTATCCGTCCAGAAGACAGATTCTTCTAATGGGAGCTGTAACTCTTTACGCATCACCTGGTCAACTTTAACTGCAACAACCGCTGCCGTCAATTCCAGTCTCGGGATGGTGACCTGCTTCAGCGGAGCCACCCTGGATTTTCCCATGAGGAAGGCACAATGTTTCTGGCCCTGTTGATTTGTCAGCAAGAGGCAGGTAGCCGTGCCATAGCCGTCCTCACTGGCGTCCGAGAAATGATGTAGTTGAGCCGTCTTTGTAACTCCAAAACTCGCGGGCTTGATGCATCTACTGACATTGAAGCTAGAAAGTTGTTGCAAATCTGTCAGCCATCTGTGCCATCTCTGAGCTTGACCTTCTGGGATATCTTCATCCCATCCTCTCTTGTCTCTACACAGCTCTCGTAGCATCAGCTTCACCAGCAGAATGAGTGGTGCCAGGAATCCGAGAGGGTCGTAGATGGAACTGACCACGGAGAGAATCCCTCGTCTTGTGGATGGTCTTTCGTTCACCATTATCCTGAAGTTGAACGTGTCTGACTCGATGTACCATTGTACACCAAGAGCTCTCTCGATAGGAAGGACATCGTGGCTCAGGTCCAGATCTTTGACTTCAGTGGCTCTTTCCTTTTCTGGGATAGAAGCTAGAACTGCTCTGCTGTTGCTTATCCACTTAGTCAGATGGAATCCTCCATTCGAACACAGAGTTCTAAGGTCTCTTGACAGTGCGATGGCATCGTCTTCTGTTGACACGGACTTCAGACAGTCATCGACATAAAAGTTTCTGAAGATTGTCTCCACAGCCTCGGATGGTGCTTTGCCCTTGCCATCTTCTGCAGTTTTTCTGAGAGCGTAGCTTGCACAGCTGGGAGATGATGTGGCTCCAAACAGGTGTACGGCCATTCTACATTCCACCATCGCTTCACTAACGTCGCCATCTGGCCACCAAAGGAAACGCAGAAGATCAGCATCTTCGTCAGGGATTCTGACTTGGTAGAACATTGATTCTATGTCTGCCATCATGGCAACGAGCTCTTGTCTAAACCTAGTCAAGACGCCAATGAGGGTATTAGTAAGATCAGGACCTTGAAGCAGCTGGTCATTCAATGAAGTTCCTCTGAATGAGGCGGCGCAGTCAAACACTACACGGATCTTTTTCTTCTTTGGGTGATACAACCCGTGATGAGGAATGTACCAGACCCTTCCATCGTCTCTGTTCAACTGTTCTTCGGGCACTTTTACAGCATAGCCTTTCGCTATGATGTTTCTCATGAAGTCTTTGTAGTCTTCGTGAAAGTCGGGGTTCTTGTTCAGCTTTCTCTTTAGACTGATGGCGCGTTGCTCTGCTATGCAGCGATTGTTCGGCATCTTCGCGGTCTGTCTTCTCAGTGGCAAACCAATGTGATAGTGGCCATCAATGAACTGTGTAGACCTTGTCATCAAACCCATGAACTGATGGTCTTCTTGTGACATCTCCGTCTTTTCCTCACAGCTGCGTTCTGAGAAGTCTGCGTTGAACTGCTGTATCAACAGCTCTTCAATGCTTGCGATAGAGATGCGATTAACTGTGACGTTTTGTCGTTCCTCCTTGTTCGACTTGTGGCTATCATCTCTCCTTACCGGTCCATTGATTACCCATCCAAGGGCTGTCCTGACGGCGTAGGGTCCGTCATCCTTGCTGTTTATCACCTGCCATGGCTCCATAGTTTTGTAGGCATTGGTTCCAATTAATAGGCCAATTTCTGCTTCAATGTATGGGAGACGCACCTTTTCTAGGTAGGGCCATCTATCCACATCCTTCTGCAGGGCTAGGTTCCCTATTCTAACAGGAATCTCCCTCTGTGTGAAAACATTAGGCAGGTCTATGAAGTCCTTCTCTTCAAGTCCACACACTTCTAGGTCTGACAGGATATAGCTTTGCATTGACTTCTCATGACCCATGGTGCGTAATAGGATTTCTGTTCTTCTGCCTCTAACGTTCAGCTGTCGCATGAGTGATTCTGTGCAGAACGTTGCTGAACTACCTGGATCCATGAAGGCGTAAGTCTCCACAACCTTCTCACTCCTCTTAGACTTGATCCTTACTGGTACGATGGCAAGAATACAGTCACTGTCACCGGCCCCAGTGAGTCCACAAGTCTCTGGTTCTAGCGACACCAGAGCACTTGAAACAACCTTCTCGTCGGTATTGTTTTCTTCACTCTTCTTAGAGACTTGTTCTTCTTTATGGATATGCAGCAGACTGGGATGTTTCCGAGTGCACTCTCTGCACGTTGTTCTTTGCTTACAGTTTCTACTCAGGTGCCCCTGAGAGAGACATCCAAAACATAGGCCGTTGCACTTCAGGAATTCGATTCTGTCCTTATGTGGCTGTGCTTTGATGTCGCTGCAGAAATCCAATGTATGATTCTTCTGGCAGAATAAGCATGGCTTCTGAAAGGCATTAGCAGGCGTCACTGTGCTGCTCTTTTTGGGAGATGAGTTCTGGGGCCTTTCTTCCTCGGCCTGAGTGACGATAGTTGCAAAGCTGCTTCCCCTGGAACCACCTTTCCTGAGAGTCTTTGATTCAGCAGGCTTGGCTTTCACTCTTCCATCGGTGGTCGGGCTGACATCCTGGATGTTTCCAAACAATGGGTCCCTAGCAATTTTAGCCTGTTTGTCTATGAAATTCACTAAGTCTGCAAACCTGGCTCTACTTTTCCGTCTCTCCATTATCTCAAAGGCTGTTCTTCTCCATTGTTCTCTCATCCTGTAAGGAAGCTTAGAGATGACGATTCTCATAGTCGTAGGATTGTCCATCTCTTCCATGAATTCAACATCCTCCATGGTGTTGCGACATCCTATGAGGAAGAGAACATATGCGTTCAATGCCTCTCTGTCTTCCGATCTGATCTGTGGCCACTTGGTAGCCTTTTCGATATATGCAGTGGCTATCTTCAGCTCGTTACCATAGTGCTCCTGCAGCAACTTCCTGGCTTCTATGTATCCCCGGTCCGGTCTCATGTGTTCACAGCTTCTGACCAGGTCTTGTGGTTTACCACTGGTGTACTGTCCCAGGTAGTACAACTTATCACTGCTGCTCTCTGTCTTGGAGTCAATGGCTTGTTCAAAGGATCTGATGAAGGGCTTATACTTGAGTGGGTCGCCTTGGAACACTGGTATGTCCCTTTGAGGGAGTCGAAACAGATTCTGTTGTTTTACAAGCATCTCTGTAATTTCGTTCTGACGTTGCATCACTCGGTATAGGCTTCTCCCTGTGTCTTCAGGCCTCTGGTGGTCATCAGCAGGGTCTAGTCTAGACCGTCTGACGTCTGGGGTAGCATCACGTGCTCCTGTTAGTGGAGAGGCCACTCTTCCACGCTGTAATGCCGGGGAATTGCTTTCGGGCTCTGTTGTAACTCTTGAAGGTGCCCTGGATCCAACTCTATGTGGCAACGTTGACTGGCAGTGGCTCCCGCCATCCCGTGAGCCTTCATAATCTTCGTACGCACTCAACCTGGCATCTGAGACCTCGATAGCTGTTTTCATCTCCAGCCGTTCTTTCTTTGCCTGCACCTGGGCCCGCTGGGCCTGCACTTGGGCCTGTTGGGCCTGCACTTGGGCCTGCAGTTGGGCCTGTTGGGCCTGCAGTTGAGCCTGCAGTTGGGCCTGTTGGGCCTGCAGTTGGGCCTCTTGGACCTGCAGTTGGGCCTCTTCCCGTTCAAGAGCTTGCTTCTCATCTAAAGATGCTGCGCGCGCCATCAACGCCGCCCGTTCAGCCTCCGCTCTCATGCGTCGCGCCGAGCTTGTGGTAGAAGCGACTGACCTGCGTCCAGAAACAGAGCTACCTTCTTTTCGATTTTTGCTCGGTCTGGCGGGAGTCTCTGAAATGCTATCGTCTGGTCCGACTTCATCGTCAACCTTATCTTTCTCTGCTGTATCAGCATCTTGACGAATTTTTAACTTCCACTGCTCCGTGGCCTTGATATAGTCCTTAATGCTGGTTGATTTAAGATCAAACCAGTCGTGCTGATCAGTGTTTCCCTCTTCTTCAGACAGAAGTGCTAATACATCTTCATTGAGTATATTAAATTCTTCATGCAGCTTGGAGAAATCGTAATACATCATGTCTTCAGCTTTCTTAATATTAGCATTATCTTCCATGAGACGATCAATTATCTTCATTTTTCCAGTTATCTGAACTAATTTAGCCTTCCTTGCACCTATGCTTCTATGTAACTTCTCTTCCCTTGCCTTTGGGGTGAGCTTTATTTCCCTCTTTTGGCCAGCAATCCTTCTGGCTGGGGGAAGCTCCTGGCTCCGTAAGGCCTCGGCCATTTTACCCGCAGCTCTTATTTAGCTTCTCAACAGAATGAACAAAGCAAGTAACAGTCACTGTACCTTCGCTTTCTTAAATTGTCGTCTGGCTCCGTGACCATTCATGTATACGTTCGCCGACGATTCCGTCCCTTCCTTCTTAGGGAGCTAGTTTTTGACTAATGTAGTGGCGCTTCTTAGTTTCCAAACAGGCAGGCCACTGGGCTGTGGGGCTTTTAACAACGAGTAGACGCGTGTCGAAATAAAACGTTCCCAAACGTAGCTTTGTCTTTTAAATGGTTTACTATAACACTTAACAAACAGAATTACAAAGCAAACACGTATAAACGAACACGGTCAAAAACTGTACTGCTCCAAACCTCACAGCTTCTGCCTCTTTCACCACGTGCAGTTTTAAAACTGTAAGATGGCTGCACCCATGTGTGGCTTAGGGACTGTTCCATTGTGGCAAGAATGAAGGGGGTGTCTCGGACTATACTACTGGAGCAAGAAAATAGGGGGTTTCTTAGTACAATAAGTCGTTCAGGTAAATTAACTGTATTATGCCATTTAGCCACTATTTTAAAGTATTTTCTTAAGCTTTTATGGCTCTTACAGGCGGAGACGGGCGATGTTATGGAGGAGGAAATAGGCGGTCATTGTTATGCTGCGGATATGTGGTCGGAAGCTCATTTCAGGGTCAAATATGACACCGAGGTTGAGAACAGTGTGGTTCAGCCTCAGACAAATGTTAGGGAGAGGGATGGAGTCAATGGTGAGGGAATGGAGTTTGTGGCGGGGACTGGAAACAATGGCTTCGGTCTTCCCAATATTTAATTGGAGAAAATTTTTGCTCATCCAGAATTGTATGTCGGACAAGCAGTCTGACAATTTAGACACCGTGGAGGGGTCGAGAGAAGAAGTAGAGCTGGGTGTCGTCAGCGTACATGTGGAAACTGACGCTGAGTTTTCGGATGATATCGCCAAAGGGCAACATATAGATGAGAAATAGGAGGGGGCCAAGGATAGATTCTTGGGGGACCCCAGAGGTAACGATGCGGGAGCGGGAAGAGAAGCCGTTGCGACAAATCTTGAGACCAGCTCAGCTGAGTACTGCATGATCCCAGTCCAGGGGGTGGAATCATTGATTCAGGATTGCCAGTGGTCTGCTCTATCTGATTTCTTGTGACAGCATAACTCTCGTATGCCTGCTATGAATGTGTCCGTGGGTTGTGCATCGGAGTCATGAGCTATGTAATCAGCGGATAACCCTCGTCACCCAGTGGTTTGCCATGGTGGTGAAATTACAGTAGGCATAGAGGCCTGCCACAAAATGAATGCATTGTGATTGCTGCCAGGATACCAGACATTGTCCTGCATGAAGTGCTGCCTGTGGTCACACACCAGCTGCACGTTGAGGGAGTGGAATCCCTTTCAGGTGAGTTATATGTGTCAGCCATGGCTCAGTTGTATGACCCGCCCTGCTGTATGCCTCAGAGACATGGACCATGTACAGCAGGCACCTCAAAGCATTGGAGAGGTACCACCAACGCTGCCTCCGCAAGATCCTGCAAATCAATTGGCAGGATAGGCGCACCAACGTCAGTGTTCTTGCTCAGGCCAACATCCCCAGCATCGACGCTTTGACCACGCTCGATCAGCTCCGATGGACGGGTCACATTGTCCGCACGCCCGATATGAGACTCCCAAAACAAGTGCTCTGTTCGGAGCTCTGGCACGGCAAGAGAGCCCCAGTTGGGCAGAGGAACGCTTCAAGGGCACCCTCAAAGCCTCCTTGAAAAAGTGTAACATTCCCACTGACACCTGGGAATCCCTGGCCCAAGACCGCACAAAGTGGAGGAGAAGCATCTGGGAAGGCGCTGAACACCTCGAATCTCTCTGCCGGGAGCAAGTGGAACCCAAGCGCAGGCAACGCAAGGAGCACACGTCAACCCAAGCACCCCACCCACCCACCCCTTCAACCACCATCTGCCCCACCTGTGACAGAGACTGTAGGTCCCGCATTGGACTCATCAGTCACCTGAGAACTCATTTTTAATGTGGAAGCAAGTCATCCTCGGTTCCGAGGGACTGCCTAAGAAGAAGAAGTTGGTAGCACACTACCCTTGTGTGAAGAAGTGCTTCCTGACATCACCCCTGAACAGCCTAGCTCTAACTTTAAGGTTATGGCCTCCTTGCGCTGGGTTCCCCCACCAGAGGAAATAGTTTCTCTCTATCTACCCTATCAACTCCTTTAATCATCTTTAACACCTCAATTAGATCATCCCTTAATATGCTGTATTCAAGGGAATACAAGCCTAGTCTATACAATCTGCCTTCATAATTTAACCCATTTAGCCTTGGCATAATTCTGGTAAATCTGCACTGCACCCTGTCCAAGGCCAATATATCCTTCCTGAGGTGCGGTGCCCAGTGTTCCAAATGGGGTGTAACCAGAGCTTTATGTAATTGTAACATAACTTCCACCCCTTTGTATTCCAGCTGCCTTGAGATAAAGGCCAACATTCTATTAGCCTTTATATAATTATATTTTTTACCTGTCCACTAGCTTTTAGTGATTTAATTACTTGAACCCCTAAATCCCCTGCTCCTCCACAGTTCCTAGCTTCTAACTATTTAAAATATACTTTGGTCCAAAGTGGATGACCTCACACTTCCCCACATTGAACGCCATCTGCCAGTTTTTCCCACTCGTTATGACTCTATGGCCTAGAAATTGGGTTGGGGCGCCAAAGTGGCGCAAAAGTCGGCGGAGCGCAGGATTTAGCGCAGCGATCGGAGTGATACCGATCGCCAGATATTCAGTTTCATTGCCCCTCGAGGGACACGGGGCGAGGCTCGAGGCGCTCCGCGTCCCTCTTAGGGCGCTGAAACTGAATATCGCAGCACAACGTGCCGCAGCGCCACACGCTGCGGCACGGCACGCTGTGGTACTGCAGGCCTTCCTCCCACTGTTAAGGGGGAGGTGCCTGCAACAGCGCAAGCCCCGATCGCGAGTGCCGGCAAATGAGCCCGGCACCAAGAAGAAGTGCCGGGCTCTCGGGAAACAGCCGGCAATGCCGCGGGGGGGTGGTTAGGAGGCCGGGGACGGAGGTGCTGGCAGGCGGCCACCGGAAAAGTGGCCGCACCGCACCTCCACCTTAACTTGCGCCGCTGCCGGCACAGTAAGGCCCCGTGAACCGGGCGCGGGTAGCGAGCGGCGCAACTGCGGCGTTCGCTACCAAATATCGCGAATGGCGCATGAATGGGGCGCTGCGCACACCGGTGACGTCATCGGTGGCGGCGCAGCGCAAATGCCTAACGCCACCATTAGCGCCCCCACTGAATATCGCCGGAGACGCAGCCAGTGGCGCTACAGCCACTGACTGCCTCTTTAGGCGCTAACAGGTGGCGCTACTCACCCAATTTCTCCCCCCATGACTCATTTAATCTATCAATAACCCTTTGCATGTTTCTGCTCCCATCTACAGTATTTAGTGTGTCACCTAATTTGGTGTCATCAGTAAACTTGGATATATGGCGCAAGGCATAAGGATATATGGCGTTCTGACGAAAGGTCATCGACCTGAAATGTTAACTCTGTTTCTCGCTTCACAGATGCTGCCTGACCTGCTGAGTGTCTCCAGCATTTTCTGTTTTTATTGGATATATGGCTCTCTGTTTCTTCATTTAAGTCATTTATAAATATAGTGAAATGGTCAGGCATCAGTACAGATCCCTGAGAGACACCACTAATCACACCCTGGCAATTTGAGTGCATACCTATTATCCCTACTCTCTCCTACCTCCAAACCAATACCTTACACATGCCTTATATGGAACCTTATTGAATGTCTTCTGGAAGTCCATATAAATAACATTCATAGACAGTCCCCGATAACAGGTTCTAAAATGCATAAGATGGTTCAGTAGAGGGTGGGGGAGAGAGGTGGGGTGGTGGGGGACGTTTATTTACAATACTTGAGAACTTAGTTAGGAGCTAGAGACGTGCAACTGTCTTTTTCAGTCCAGACCAAGAGTCCCGGATTATAGATACATAGATACATAGAAGATAGGAGCAGGAGTAGGCCATTCGGCCCTTCGTGCCTGCTCCGCCATTCGATGAGATCATGGCTGATCCTTTAATTCAGTATCCCGTCCCCGCCTTCTCTCCGTAACCCTTAACCCCTTTTGCCCGTAGAAATATATCTAATTCCCTCTTAAATATATTTAATGAGCTGGCGTACACTGCCCTCTGTGGCAATGAGTTCCACAGGTTCACCACTCTCTGAGTGAAGAAATTCCCCCTCATCTCTGTCCTAAATGGTTTAGCCCTTATCCTTAAATTATGTCCTCTAGTTCTGTTCTCACCCGCCAAGGGAAACATTCCTTCTGCATCCAGTCTGTCTAGACCTGTCAGAATTTTATACACTTCTATGAGGTCCCCTCTCAATCTTCTAAACTCCAGTGTGTACATCCCTAAACTACATAGTCTCTCCTCATAGGTCATTCCCGCCATTCCTGGTATCAGCCTGGTGAATCGCCGCTGCACCCCCTCCATGGCAAGAACATCCTTCCTCAGATGAGGCGACCAAAACTGTACACAGTACTCGAGGTGTGGTCTCACCAGTGCCCTGTACAGCTGCAGCAAGGTATCCCTGTTCCTGTATTCTAACCCTTTTGCTATGAAGGCCAGCATACCGTTTGCCTTCTTGACCGCCTGTTGCACCTGCATGCTCGCCTTCAGTGACTGGTGTACAAGAACACCCAGGTCTCTCTGTACTTCCCCCTCTCCCAATCTATTGCCATTTAAATAATAATTTGCCCTCCCGTTCCTGCACCCAAGGTGGATAACTTCGCACTTGTCCACATTATAGTGCATCTGCCATTTATCCGCCCAATCGCCCAGTCTGTCCAAATCGCTCTGGAGCTTCCTGGTCTCTTCCTCTGAGCCCACCCCCCCTCCTAGTTTAGTGTCGTCTGCAAATTTGGAAATGCTGCATCCGACTCCCTGATCCAGGTCATTAATGTAAATTGTGAACAGCTGGGGGCCCAGGACAGATCCCTGTGGTACCCCACTTGTTACTGCCTGCCATTCAGAAAATGAGCCGTTTATTCCAACTCTCTGTTTTCTATCTGACAGCCAGTTCCCTATCCACGCCAAAACTTTCCCCTTTATCCCATGAGCCTCAATTTTCCATGCTAATCTTTTATGTGGGACCTTATCGAAGGCCTTTTGGAAGTCCAGGTACACCACATCTACTGGCTCTCCCCCATCTATTCTACCAGTTACTCCCTCAAAAAATTCCAATAGATTAGTCAAGCACGATTTACCCTTTGTAAATCCATGTTGACTCTGTCCTATCCTGTCCCCATTTGCTAAGTGCTCCGCTATTTCATCCTTAATGATGGACTCCAGCATTTTGCCCACAACTGATGTAAGGCTTACAGGTCTGTAATTACCTGCTTTTTCCCTACCCCCCTTTTTGAATAGTGGGGTAACGTTAGCTACCCTCCAATCCATCGGCACTGTTCCCGAGTCTAATGAATTCTGAAAAATCATCCTTAGTGCATCCGCTATCTCTAGGGCCACCTCCTTCAGTACCCTCCTAGTTGCCTCCTAGTTGCTAGGACTTTACAGAAAGACTGGAAACGATTAGGGAAGGGGAGTGAGAGCAGTGAGTCATTATGGTCCATGTGAAAGCTAGCAATATAGAAACATAGAAGATAGGAGCAGGAGTAGGCTATTCGGCCCCTCGAGCCTGCTCCGCCATTTAATGAGATCATGGCTGATCATCCAAATTCAGGACCCTGTCCTTGCCTTCTCCCCATATCCCTTGATCCCTTTAGCCTTAAGAAATATATCTAACTCCTTCTTGAATATATTTAATAAGTTGGCCTCAACTGCCTTCTGTGGTAGAGAATTCCACAGGTTCACCACTCTCTGGGTGAAGAAATTCCTCCTCATCTCAGTCCTAAATGGCTTACCCCTTATCCTTAGACTGTAACCCCTGGTTCTGGACTCCCCTGCCATCGGGAACATCCTTCCTACATCTAATCTGTCTAGTCCTGTTAGAATTTTATAAGTTTCAATGAGATCCCCTCTCATTCTTCTAAACTCTAATTCCCCGTTTCCTCTCTACCACCTTTTTTAAATAGTGGGATTACATTAGCTACCCTCCAATCCATGGGAACTATTCCAGAGTCTATAGAATTTTGGAAGATGACTAGCAATGCCTCTACTATTTCTAGGGCCACTTCCTTAAGTACCCTAGGATGTAGATTATCAGGCCCTGGGGATTTATTGGCCTTCAATGCCGTCAATTTCCCTAACACCGTTTCCCTACAAATACTGATTTCATTCAATTCCTCCCTCCCATTAGACCCTATGTTCCCCGAAATCTCTGGAAGGTTATTTGTGTCCTCCTTTGTGAAGACAGAACCAAAGTATGTATTTAAATGGTCTGCCATTTCTTCGTTTCCCATTATAAATTCCCCTGATTCTGACTGCAAGGGACCTACGCTTGACTTCACCAATCTTTTTCTCTTCACATATCTATAGAAGCTTTTACAGTCACTTTTTACGTTCCCTGCAAGCTTACTCTCCTATTTTATTTCCCCCCTCTTAATTAATCCCTTTGTCCTCCTTTGCTGAATCCTAAACTACTCCCAATCCTCAGGTTTGCTGCTTTTTCTGGCCAATTTAAATGTCCTCTCCTTGGATCTTAGGCTATCCCTAATTTCCCTTGTTAGCCACGGTTGAGTCACCTTTTTTGATTTATTTTTATGTCAAACAGGGATGAACAAATTCTGTAGTTCATGCGATCTTTAAATGTTTGCCATTGCCTATCCACCGTCAACCCTTTAAGTAACGTTCCCCAATCCATCCTAGCCAACTCGTGCCTCATGCCATCGTAGTTTCCTTTATTTAAATTCAGGATCTGAGTCAACTACTTCACTCTCCATCTTAATGAAGAATTCTATCATATTATGATCGCTCCTCCCCAAGGGGCCTCGCACAACAACATTGCTAATTAATCCTTTCTCATTACATAATACCCAGTCTAAGATGGCCTGATCTCTAGTTGGTTCCTCGACATATTGGTCCAGGAAACCATCCCGTATACACTCCAGGAATTCCTCCTCCACAGTATTGTTACTAATTTGGTTAGCCTAATGTATATGTAGATTAAAGTCACCCATGATAACTGCTGTGCCCTTATTGCACGCGTCTCTAATTTCCTGTTTAATGCCATCCCCAACCTCAGCATTACTGTTTGGGGGTCTGTATACAACTCCCACTAACGTTTTCTGCCCCTTGGTATTTCTCAGCTCTACCCATACAGATTCCACATCATCAGAGCTAATATCATTCCTTACTATTGTGTTAATCTCCTCTTTAACCAGCAATGCTACCCCACCTCCTTTTCCTTTTTGCCTGTCCTTCCTGAATATTGACTACACCTGGATGTAGAATTCCCAGCCTTGGTCACCTTGAAGCCATGTCTCCGTAATTCCAATTACATCATATCCGTTTACATCTATTTGTGCAGCTAATTCATCCACCTTATTACGAATGCTCCTCGCATTAAGCCACAAAGCCTTCAGGCTTGTTTTTTTAACACTCTTAGTCCGTTTAGAATTACTATTTACTGTAGCCCTGTTTGATTTACACCCTTGATTTCTCTGCCTTCCACTGTTGCTTTTCTCCTTCCTGTCTTTTGTTTCTATCCTTGCTTCCCTTTCCTCTGTCTCCCTGCACGGGTTCCCAACCCCCTGCCATTTTAGTTTAAACCCTCCCCAACAGCACTAGCAAACACTCCCCCTAGGACATCGGTCCCGGTCCCGCCCAGGTGCAAACCATCCAGTTTGTACTAGTCCCACCTCTCCCAGAACTGGTGATAATGTCCCAGGAATTTGAATCCCTCCCCTTTGCAACATTCCTCTAGCCACGTATTCATCTGAAATATCCTTCTGTTTCTACTCTGACTAACACGTGGCACTGGTAGCAATCCTGAGATTACTCCCTTTGAGGTCCTATTTTTTAATTTACCTCCTAACTCCCTATATTCAGCTTTTAGGACCTCATCCCGTTTTTTACCTATTTCGTTGATACCTATATGCACCACGACAACTGGTTCTTCACCCTTCCCCTCCAGAATGCCCTGCAGCTGCCCCGAGACATCCTTGACCCGTGCACCAGGGAGGCAACATACCATCCTGGAGTCTCGTTTGCGGCCACAGAAATGCCTACCCCCCTTACAATAGAATCCCCTATCACTATAGCTCTCCCGCTCTTTTTCCTCTTGTCCTGTGCAGCAGAACCACCCATGGTGCCAGGAAGTTGGCTGCTGCTGCCTTCCCCCGATAAGCCATCTCCCTCAACAATATCCAAAGTGGTATATCTGTTTGAGAGGGGGATGGCCACAGGGGACCCCTGCACTACCTGCCTGCGCCTACTACTCTGCCTGGTGGTCACCCATTCCCTTCCTGCCTGTGCAGCCTTTACCGCGGTGTGACCAACTCCCTAAATGTGCTATTGACGATGTCCTCAGCATCGTGAATGCTGCAGTATGTATCCATTCGCAGCTCCAGCGCCGCAATGCTGCAATGTCAGTAGCTGCAGCTGGATACACTTCCTGCACACATAGGAAAGGAAAGGCCTAAAGTACTGAAAAAAGCGATTGGGAGATTAGGAAACCTGGTTCGGGCAGGACTTTAAGGGTGGTGAGTCCATATTACTCTCCCATCCACGTGCTAGAATAGGGAAGAATAGCAAGATTAAGGAACGTAAGGGGATCGTGTCGGCAAGGGGGTTTTCATTTTATACAGCATTGGCACCAGTTTTGGGGAAGTTGGGAGCTATTCTGCAAGGATGAGCTACATCTGAACAGGAAGGAAGCTAATGTGCTGGTAAAGGGATACGGTAATCGAGTGGTTATGTTACTGGACTAGTGATCCAGAAAACATGAATTCAAATCCCACCATAGCAGTTTGTAAATTTGAATTCAGTTAAAAAAAATCAGGAATAAAAAGCTGTTGTAAAAACACAACTGGTTCACTGATGTCCTTTAGGGAAGGAAACCTGCCGTTCATACCCAGCCTGGCCTATACCTGACCAAAGTCCCACACTAATGTGTTGTCTCTGAAGTGGCCTAGCAAGCCACTCAGTCGTATCAACAACTAGTTGCGAACACTAAAACTGGATGGACCACTTGGTTGCGGCCTAGGTATTGAATTAGGACACAACAAAGGCGCACCCAGCCCAGCTGACCCTGCAATGTCCTCCTCACTAATGGCCCAGAAATTCGAGTCGGGGGCTTCCCGCGGGTGCAAGCCCCCGATCTGCACTTACCTTGCCCGCCGGTCGTTGAGCTCTGGGCCCCCGTGGGATTCTGATCCGGGGCCTGGTCCAGCTGCCGGCACGCAGTGCTTGCGTATCCCAGGGGCGCAGTTAGTTCGATGTGTCCCCTGGCATCATGTGGGCCATGGGGAGCCAATCGGAGCAGGGAATGCTCCATTCATAAATCTGACAGGAAGAGCTGTCAAGACTTATAAATACTGCGACCCGAAAACAGCACTAAATCTTCAAATACATTAAAAAAAAACATCACATTTTTAAAATCTATATATATAAACGGATCGATCTGTCTGTCTTTCTGTCTGTCTGTCTGTCCTCCGGTGTGTGTCTGTCCGTCTATGCGCTCGAAAGTTATAGGGCGTACCTATTACTTTCTAAATCTTTTATCTAATCTCATTAATTTTCCTACCTTTCCCCGTTTTTCCAGGTAGGCCTCGAAGCCTGGGCATCTGTTGCCAGCCATGCTGGACCCGAGGCAATTGTTTTGTGGCAAGCTCCTCCCACCCCTCAGCGCCCCCCCGCTGGGCCCGATTCCGAATCAGCGGCCAGCCATCTTGGTAAAGGCTGGCTGGGCTCACTGCAAGCTCCTGGCGGTTCATTCGGGGGGGGGGGGCGGAGCTCGGGAGGGGAGGGGGAGCGGAGAGGGTTACCCCGGCAACCGGCCTCGCCAGCCGCAATTGGCCGCTCAGCCCAGGCCCGGAGATCGGGAGCCGGAGAGGGGAGGAGGGTTACCAAGGCAACCGGGGCTCGGGAGGGGAGGGGGAGCAGAGAGGGTTACCCCGGCAACCGGGTTCGCCAGCCGCAATCGGCCGCTCAGGCCCAGTCCCGGAGATCGGGAGGCGGAGAGGGTAGGAGGGTTACCAAGGCAACCGGGGCTCGGGAGGGGAGGGGGAGCGGAGAGGGTTACCCCGGCAACCGGGCTCGCCAGCTGCAATCGGCCGCTCAGGCCCAGGCACGGAGATCGGGAGGCGGAGAGGGGAGGAGGGTTACCAAGGCAACCGGGGCTCAGGAGGGGAGGGGGAGCAGAGAGGGTTACCCCGGCAACCCCCCCTCCCCTCCCTCTTCCTCCCCTCCCCCCTCCCTCCCCCCCCTCTTTCTCTCTCTCTTCCCCCCCCAGTCGCTCTCACTCTTCCCCCCCAGTCGCTCTCTCTCTTCCCCCCCAGTCGCTCTCTCTCTTCCCCCCCAGTCGCTCTCTCTCTTCCCCCCAGTCGCTCTCTCTCTTCCCCGCAGTCGCTCTCTCTCTTCCCCCCAGTCGCTCTCTCTCTTCCCCCCAGTCGCTCTCTCTCTCTCTTCCAACAACAACATGGTGTGGAGATGCCGGAGTTGGACTGGGGTGGACAACATGCCCTCAAAAGACCCTCGGCACCGCCGGGCACTTCAGCTAGTCTATATCTATCTATATTCTATTCTATATATATATATTATATATATATATATATATATTATATTATATTATATATATATATATATATATAAAAGGATACTTCTGTCTATCTGTCTGTCTGTCCTCATGTGTGCGTCTGTCCGGCTATGCGCTCGAAAGTTATAGGGCGTACCTACGCGTGCGTTACGTCGAAAGAAAGCTTACCGTTCCGAAACGGTCGTAAGCGTATTTACGTTTTGGCCGGACGAAATCGCGCCCCGCGGTATCCGAAAACGTAATTCAACATTCCGTCATTAGCATCTCATTATCCGCTCATTAGCGATAGAGTGACCTCGAGGTCGACCAATCGTACGCCGGGTTGCTGGCGCGTGCGGCCGGGCCCTCCTACGGTCGAGTGATGGGACGATTGACCAATCCTACGCTTTGGTGACCTGACGGTCGACCAATCGGTGCGTGTGTGGGCGGGCCTTATCGTTCTGAACCAAGGTGAGTCGCCGCCATCTTGATTCCAAACTTTTCCTTTCTTTTTCCCGCTTTCTGCGTCTTTCAAAAAAACGTTGCTTTTAAAACACATATTGTTTTTTTAAAAAGTTAATTACTTTCTAAATCTTTTATCTAATCTCATTAATTTTCCTACCTTTCCCCATTTTTCCAGGTAGGCCTCGAAGCCTCGGCTTCTCCTCCGCACCCACGCCCAAGCTAGGCACCTCCCGGCCCCAGTCAACAAGCGGCCCCCGATCGCCGCCATCTTTGTGAAGGCTGGAGGGGCGGGCCTCAGCCGAGCGCCGCTACCTTAGTAAAGGATGCGCGCGCAGCAGGAGCAGCTGAGACGCGGCGTCTCTCTCTGTTCCCCGCTCGGCTCGGCTCGGGCGGGCGGGGTGGCTTGGAGAGCGGGAAGGGTTACCCGGCAACCGGGCCCGCCGGCCGTCTCTCACAGCCGCAATCGGCGCTCTTCAAGCCAGCTCGGGAGGGTGGGGCCATGTCAGTGCGTGGGGCAACACGGAGCTCCGTGCAGCCATCGCCGGCGCTGGGCTCGGGTGCTTTGTGGCCTGCGGCTCGAACAGCGGCTGCGGACCTCGAGCTGACCGGGGCGCTGGACTCGGCTGGGCCATGTCTTTGCGGGTGTTCGCCTCGGCCAACGGCATCAGGGTGACGGCCGAGGCCGCCAAAAGCGTCCAAGGGAACGCGTTCATCCAGGTGCCGAGGCCCGGGCCCTCGGGCCGAAAGAGGGATTGGAGCGGGGGATGAGGGCTCGGGCAGGGGAGAGGGGAGAGGGGGGGAGAGAGAGGGGGGAGGAGGGGGAGAGGGAGGAAGGGGGTAGGGAGGTGGTGAGAGGGAGGAGGAGGGGGTAGGGAGGTGGTGAGCGGGAGGAGGAGGGGAGAGGGAGGAGAGGAGGGGAGAGAGAGAGGGTGGGGGAGGGGAGAGAGCGAGAGGGTGGGGGGAGGGGAGAGAGAGGGTGGGGGAGGGGAGAGAGAGAGAGGGTGGGGGGAGGGGAGAGAGGGGTGGGGGGAGGGGAGAGAGAGAGTGGGGGGAGGGGAGAGAGAGAGGGTGGGGGGAGGGGAGAGAGAGAGGGTGGGGGAGGGGAGAGAGGGTTGGGGGAAGGGAGAGAGAGGGTGGCGGAAGGGAGCGAGAGAGGGTGGGGGGAGGGGAGCGAGAGAGGGTGGGGAAGGGGAACGAGAGAGGGTGGGGGAGGGGAGCGAGAGAGGGTGGGGGGAGGGGAGCGAGAGAGGGTGGGGGGAGGGGAGCGAGAGAGGGTGGGGGGGGAGGGAGAGGGGGAGGGGAGCGAGAGGGAGGGGGGGGAGGGAGAGAGTAAAGCAGGGAGAGACAGGGAGGGAGAGAGAGGGTGAGGGAGGGGAGAGCGTGAGGAGAGGGGGAGGAGAGTAAAGCAGGGAGAGACGGGGAGGGAGAGAGAGGGTGAGGGAGGGAAAGAGTGGGGGTGGGACAGGGAGGGAGAGCTTACCTTCTTCCTTCGCAGGGGTCCATCGGGCCACCTTCCCCCCCGTCGCGCTCTCTCTTCCCCCCCGTCGCGCTCTCTCTTATCCCCGTC
>NC_140991.1:10846008-10851008 GCF_052327205.1 Somniosus microcephalus | reverse complement strand
TGTTGTTACATATTTGGCCCCAAGGTATGGTCTGTCTCCTTCTCCCAGGACTAATCTCAATTTTGACAGGTCATCCAATTCCTTGAAATCTGGGGTTGTTTGGCTTAGCTTGTTGAATAATATGTTTCTTGATGTGTTGAATTTTTCGCATTTTAGGAGGAAATGCATCTCTGTTTCAACCTCGCCGGCCAGACATTGATCGCATATTCTATTCTCTCTAGGCTGCCAGGATTTCTTGTATCTGCCTTTTTCAATTTCCAGTTGGTGGTCGCTTAGTCTGTACCTGGTGAGGGTCTGTCTCTGTTTTGTGTCTCTGATGGTCGTGAGGTAGTCTGCCAGTTTATATTCTCTTTTTAGGGCCCGGTAACATTCTAATCTGCTTTGGCTTTCGGTTATTTTGTTCCAATGTTCCAGGTAGGTTTCTTTGCATTTTTTAATGATTTGGTTCACTCGGATTGGTGTTTGGACGGCTGTGTTGGTCTGGGGCTGGTCAGGGTCCGGCTGAGTACTTAGTTTCAGTAGCAGCTGACTCAGGGGACTCTTTTCTGGGTTTAGCTCTTGGGTCTGAAAGGCTTTGAAATGAAGGGTGTCTGGGGAGCTAGATTTGAGGTGATTTAGGAAGTTTAGTGCTCGTTTTTGGATGTTTATTATCAGTGGGTATCTGCCTAGTTCGGCTCTGCATGCATTTGTTGGCGTTTTTCTTTGGATGCGAAGGATGCTTCGGCAGAATTCTGCATGTAGGGCTTCTATTGTGTGTTTTTCCCATTTAGTGTAGCTTTGGTGATTTAGCGGGCCCCATACTTCACTACCGTACAGTGCAATGGGCAGGATTATGCTGTCAAATATTTTGAGCCAGATTTTGATTGGGATTTGGATGTTGTAGAATTTTCTTTTCATTGCATATAGGGCTCTTCGGGCTTTTTCTTTTAGTGCATTCACTGCTATGCTGAAGCTCCCTGATGCTGTAATAGTTAGACCAAGGTAGGTGTAGCTCATAGTGTGTCCTATAGTGGTATCACTGAGGGTAAACTGGTATTTGTTTTCCTGACATCTGGGCCTTTTTTGAAAAATCATGATGTTGGTTTTCTTTAGATTTACTGTTAGAGCCCAATTTTGGCAGTATTTGTCGAGTAGGTCTAGTTGTTGCTGTAATCCCTGTTCTGTGGGAGACAGCAGAACCAGGTCGTCCGCATAGAACAGGGATTTCACTTCTCCATCCAGGAGACGGAGACCTGGTGACTCGCTTTGCTCCAGCATGTCTGCTAATTCATTTATGTATATGTTGAACAGGGTCGGGCTCAAATTGCAGCCCTGCCGGACGCCTCTTCTCTGGGTGAAGAAATCAGTGCGTTTGTCTCCAATTTTGACCCCGCATTTGTTTTTCAGATACATTGATTTAATAAGGTCATAGACTTTGCCCCCTATTCCACACTGAAGAAGTTTATAATAGAGCCCTTCGTGCCATATAGAGTCAAAGGCTTTCTTGAAGTCGATGAAACAGGCGAATATTTTCCCATTTTTTGTTTGGTGTATATGTTTTTCAATGAGGGTGTGAAGGGTATAGATATGGTCGGCGGTGCGGTGTTTTGGAAGAAAGCCTATTTGGTTTTTTCTGAGGATATTATGTTTGTTAAGAAAATCAAGTAATCTACTATTTAGAATACTGCAGAATAACTTCCCTAGACAACTGTTGACACAGATGCCGCGGTAGTTATTTGGGTCTGATTTGTTTCCACTTTTATATATGGGGGAGATTAGTCCTTGGCACCAGATATCGGGAAAACAGCCTGAACGTAATATGATGTTGAATAATTTGAGTACCGCACCCTGCATCTCCATATTGCTGAACTTGAGCATTTCATTTTTGATGTTGTCTGGGCCACAGGCTTTCTTTAGGTGGAGAGATTTTGTTTTTGTGGCCAGTTCTTTCCATGTGATTGGGGAGTCTAGAGGGTTTTGGTTGTCTTTAATTGTTGCTTCTAATGTGTGGAGTTTTTCTGTGACCTGATGTTGACTTGGGTTTGTTTCGTTTATTGGGATGTCTTTGTAGAGGTTTTCAAAATGTGCTCTCCAGATGTCGCCATCTTGGATTGGTAATGCTTGCAATTGTGTTGTACTCAGGTTATTCCACATTTCCCAGAATTGTTTTGGATTGGTGGAGTTTTCAATTTCTTCGAGTATTTTGTGGGTATAGTTTTGTGTTTTGTTCCTAATGGTGTGTTTATATCTTTTGAGGGTTTCATTGTATCTAGTACGTAGGTCCGGATTGTTTGGTTGGCGATGCTTTTGGTTTGATATTTTTCTCGGGTCTTTTCTGGCATTTTTGCATTCGTGGTCAAACCATTTCTT
This sequence comes from Somniosus microcephalus, assembly GCF_052327205.1. NCBI lineage: Eukaryota > Metazoa > Chordata > Chondrichthyes > Squaliformes > Somniosidae > Somniosus > Somniosus microcephalus. The sequence continues at coordinate 10,848,659 of NC_140991.1, read as the reverse complement.
ATTTTTATTTTGTCTTTTGTGACGCTTCCTCTTCTGTTTCACAAGGTCGGCTTTTACAGCTGCCTCATGGAAGATCATATTTATATCCTCTATGGCCATGTTTACACCATCTCTGGTGATCTCGTATGGGTTTTCTTTAAATTTTGATATTTTACTTGAGATCAGGTGACTTTAGTGCTGTGATGAATTTTTCTCCACTGTCTGGGGCCCATCTGTATGTCTGGTTTATTTTATGGAGCTTACTGGGTTCCTTTTTTGTGTCTGTAGTTTGGGCAGAAAGTTTAAGGTACATATTTATTTGGTTATGGTCTGAGAGGGGGGATTGCTGCCTGACAGTGAATGAGTTGATATCGCAGGGGTCCAGGTCAGTGATTGTATAGTCCACCACACTAGACCCAAGAGTTGAGGAGTATGTGAGTCTCCCTAGGGAGTCCCCTCTGAACCTACCGTTAACTATGTACAGGCCTAAGGCTCGGCAGAGTTGCACTAACTCCCTACCGCTTTTATTTATTTCGCGATCAAGGTTGTTCCGATTTGCGATGGCTGGTGTGACATCTAAAGGGGTCTGGCCAAACACATGGTTGTTTCCCTGTGGGTCTATGAAGTCAGGTTCACAACCGGTCCTTGCATTTAGGTCCCCACATATTATCACCTTTCCTTGGGCCTGGAAATGGCTGATTTACATGTGGAGAGTATCAAATAACTCCTCTTCGAAATATGGCGATTCTATTGGAGGTATGTAGATCGCACATAAGTAAACATCTTTTTTTGCTATTCCTATATTTTTATCTAGTTTTAGCCATACGTGTGATTTTCCCTGTTTTACCGGTGAGATGTGTTTGTCCAGTTCTCCCTTATACCACACCAATATTCCCCCGGAGGTTCTGCCCTTGCGTGTTTTAGTGTTCTTTACTGAGGGCACAATGATTTCATGGTACATTGGAGGACAGTGGGTCGGCACGTCCTTTTGGCACCATGTTTCTGTTAACACAATTATATCAATGTCTTTTATAGCTTTTAGGAATTCAGGGTCTGTACTCTTCATCCCAAAAGTTGAGGAGCGGAGGCCCTGGATATTCCAGCAGCTTATGTGGAAAGAACGCATTTATATAGTTAAAAAAAAACGAAATAAAATGGACCTATTTTGTGGGATGAGTGTGGAAACACTATTTTCTATAATGCTAAATGATGATTTAGTATAAATTTCATGAGGCATGCACATATAGCTATCTAATAATACTGATAAGATAACAATAATGATGATGATAAATAACAATATTAATAATTTAGTGCATTCCTCTCCGGCTTTCTATCAGGCTGTTCATCATCGTCATGATCTTTCTCAGTTCTTGGTCTACAGTCTGTGGTCTAGAGGGGGGTCTTGGGTCAGGTATAAAAGCACGGTTCTGTTGTTGGTTTTGTATAGGGGGGTGGGGTGCATTGGTGGTCCTGTTTGGGTTAGGGCTCCCAATGGTAGAGGGGGTGGGACGGCTGCGTCTTTTGGCAGTGTTTATGAGGTTTTTTGCGAAGACCCACATCTGCTGTTTGAGTAGATGTATTTCATCATAGAGGTCCCTTGTGTTGATGTTTGGATGATGGGCCAGGTAGACGTTGGGGAGGACAGAACATCTCTTGTCGATTTCCCTGTTGGCGTTGTGGATTATATGGGCTGGGGTGTCCTTTCTGGGCAGTAGTGTGGAGATCACGATCTGTGTCTCGGGGAATTCCCTGCTGGCCTTTTCCGCCATCTTGCTCATTGCCCTAGCAGTGTCTCCCCGTAGTGTGCGTAGGTCGTTCGTGCCTGTGTGGATCACAATCCATTTGGGGCTGCCAAGGGATTCTTTGTTCAGGATCTTCATTGCTTGGTCTGTGTTGCTGCACCATTTTTTCAGGACTTGATGGCCTGGGAACAGCCTCTGGGGGTCCAGAAACTTTCCGTTGGAGTCGGTCAGCAGGACTGCCTGAGGGGCTGGTTTTTCAGACTGGGTAACAGTAGTCTTGGCAAGACTCGACTGATGGCTGGTTGTTGGCTGGGTTTCTGGGATATGTTGTGTGGCAGGAGCAGGGTTTGAGGCTTTCGGTGTGTCCTCGTTTGGGGGGGTATCTGATGGTTTTTGTGTTCCTGTGTGTGAGGACTGGGTAGCCGTAGTCTTGGCATGGCTCGACTGAGGGCTGGTTGTTGGCTGGGTTTCTGGGATAGACTGTGTGGCAAGAGCGGGGTTTGGGGCTTTTGATGTGTTCTCGTGTGGGGTTGCATCCGACGGGTTCTGTGTCCTTGTGTGTGTTGTTTTTGTGCCATCAGGTTTTTGGACCTTAGGAGTTTTGTGTTGCCTGCTGAGCCTTTCTACGGCCTCCATAGTTTTGTTTAGCTGAGTATGGAGTTCTTTGATCTCATTTCTTTGTTCCTCTACGGTCTTTCTCAGCTTGTGGATGGTGGACTCGTTTTCCGTTTTCAGCTGTTTGAGTTCCTCCTTCAGATTCTTGGCCTGTGTTTCTCTGTATTCGTTGAAATCGAGTTCTAGTTTGGACAGACTCTCCTTCAGCATTGTGTTTGCGTTGAGAGGTGTGGGGGGGGGTGGAGATGGGCAGGGAGGTGATTGCCTCTGCTGGTCTCTCTCTCTCTCTGTCGCTCTCTCTCTCTCTGTCGCTCT
>NC_140991.1:10818508-10843508 GCF_052327205.1 Somniosus microcephalus | reverse complement strand
CAATATTACTTTTAAACAATATTAATTTTAAACAGTCTTTGTACTTCATTTGGTACGTTCAATATTAATTTTAAACAGTCTTAATTTTAAACAGTCCTCAGGTTGTGACATGTTGTTACATATTTGGCCCCAAGGTATGGTCTGTCTCCTTCTCCCAGGACTAATCTCAATTTTGACAGGTCATCCAATTCCTTGAAATCTGCTTAGCTTGTTGAATAATATGTTTCTTGATGTGTTGAATTTTTCGCATTTTAGGAGGAAATGCATCTCTGTTTCAACCTCGCCGGCCAGACATTGATCGCATATTCTATTCTCTCTAGGCTGCCAGGATTTCTTGTATCTGCCTTTTTCAATTTCCAGTTGGTGGTCGCTTAGTCTGTACCTGGTGAGGGTCTGTCTCCGTTTTGTGTCTCTGATGGTCGTGAGGTAGTCTGCCAGTTTATATTCTCTTTTTAGGGCCCGGTAACATTCTAATCTGCTTTGGCTTTCGGTTATTTTGTTCCAATGTTCCAGGTAGGTTTCTTTGCATTTTTTAATGATTTGGTTCACTCGGATTGGTGTTTGGACGGCTGTGTTGGTCTGGGGCTGGTCAGGGTCCGGCTGAGTACTTAGTTTCAGTAGCAGCTGACTCAGGGGACTCTTTTCTGGGTTTAGCTCTTGGGTCTGAAAGGCTTTGAAATGAAGGGTGTCTGGGGAGCTAGATTTGAGGTGATTTAGGAAGTTTAGTGCTCGTTTTTGGATGTTTATTATCAGTGGGTATCTGCCTAGTTCGGCTCTGCATGCATTTGTTGGCGTTTTTCTTTGGGTGCGAAGGATGCTTCGGCAGAATTCTGCATGTAGGGCTTCTATTGTGTGTTTTTCACTCCAATTCCAATTCCAATGCTTTATTGGCATGAAAGTTTACAGAGAACCATATTGCCAAAGCTTACATAGCAAAAAGGTACAGTTTTCCAACATTCTGTAGGTGTCAATCGATTTGACATTTGTTGGGTACATACAATATTACTTTTAAACAATATTAATTTTAAACAGTCTTTGTACTTCATTTGGTACGTTCAATATTAATTTTAAACAGTCTTAATTTTAAACAGTCCTCAGGTTGTGACATGTTGTTACATATTTGGCCCCAAGGTATGGTCTGTCTCCTCTCTCTCTCTGTCGCGCTCTCTCTCTGTCGCGCTCTCTCTCTGTCGCGCTCTCTCTCTCTCGCGCTCTCTCTCTGTCGCGCTCTCTCTCTGTCGCGCTCTCTCTCTGTCGCGCTCTCTCTCTGTCGCGCTCTCTCTCTGTCGCGCTCTCTCTCTGTCGCGCTCTCTCTCTGTCGCGCTCTCTCTCTGTCGCGCTCTCTCTCTCTGTCGCGCTCGCCCTCTCTGTCGCGCTCGCCCTCTCTGTCGCGCTCGCCCTCTCTGTCGCGCTCGCCCTCTCTGTCGCGCTCGCCCTCTCTGTCGCGCTCGCCCTCTCTGTCGCGCTCGCCCTCTCTGTCGCGCTCGCCCTCTCTGTCGCGCTCGCCCTCTCTGGCGCGCTCGCCCTCTCTGGCGCGCGCGCGCTCTCTCGCCCTCTGTCGCTCGCGCGCTCTCGCCCTCTGGCGCGCGCGCGCTCTCGCCCTCTGTCGCGCGCGCGCTCTCGCCCTCTGTCGCGCGCGCGCTCTCGCCCTCTGTCGCGCGCGCGCTCTCGCCCTCTGTCGCGCGCGCGCTCTCGCCCTCTGTCGCGCGCTCTCGCCCTCTGTCGCGCGCTCTCGCCCTCTGTCGCGCGCGCGCTCTCGCCCTCTGTCGCGCGCGCGCTCTCGCCCTCTGTCGCGCGCGCGCTCTCGCCCTCTGTCGCGCGCGCGCTCTCGCCCTCTGTCGCGCGCGCGCTCTCGCCCTCTGTCGCGCGCGCGCTCTCGCCCTCTGTCGCGCGCGCGCTCTCGCCCTCTGTCGCGCGCGCGCTCTCGCCCTCTGTCGCGCGCGCGCTCTCGCCCTCTGTCGCGCGCGCGCTCTCGCCCTCTGTCGCGCGCGCGCTCTCGCCCTCTGTCGCGCGCGCGCTCTCGCCCTCTGTCGCGCGCGCGCTCTCGCCCTCTGTGGAAACACTATTTTCTATAATGCTAAATGATTTAGTATAAATTTCATGAGGCATGCACATACAGCTATCTAATAATACTGATAAGATAACAATAATGATAATGATAAATAACAATATTAATAATTTAGTGCATTCCTCTCCGGCTTTCTATCAGGCTGTTCATCATCGTCATGATCTTTCTCAGTTCTTGGTCTACAGTCTGTGGTCTAGAGGGGGTTCTTGGGTCAGGTATAAAAGCACGGTTCTGTTGTTGGTTTTGTATAGGGGGGTGGGGTGCATTGGTGGTCCTGTTTGGGTTAGGGCTCCCAATGGTAGAGGGGGTGGGACGGCTGCGTCTTTTGGCAGTGTTTATGAGGTTTTTTGCGAAGACCCACATCTGCTGTTTGAGTAGATGTATTTCATCATAGAGGTCCCTTGTGTTGATGTTTGGATGATGGGCCAGGTAGACGTTGGGGAGGACAGAACATCTCTTGTCGATTTCCCTGTTGGCGTTGTGGATTATATGGGCTGGGGTGTCCTTTCTGGGCAGTAGTGTGGAGATCACGATCTGTGTCTCGGGGAATTCCCTGCTGGCCTTTTCCGCCATCTTGCTCATTGCCCTAGCAGTGTCTCCCCGTAGTGTGCGTAGGTCGTTCGTGCCTGTGTGGATCACAATCCATTTGGGGCTGCCAAGGGATTCTTTGTTCAGGATCTTCATTGCTTGGTCTGTGTTGCTGCACCATTTTTTCAGGACTTGATGGCCTGGGAACAGCCTCTGGGGGTCCAGAAACTTTCCGTTGGAGTCGGTCAGCAGGACTGCCTGAGGGGCTGGTTTTTCAGACTGGGTAACAGTAGTCTTGGCAAGACTCGACTGATGGCTGGTTGTTGGCTGGGTTTCTGGGATATGTTGTGTGGCAGGAGCAGGGTTTGAGGCTTTCGGTGTGTCCTCGTTTGGGGGGGTATCTGATGGTTTTTGTGTTCCTGTGTGTGAGGACTGGGTAGCCGTAGTCTTGGCATGGCTCGACTGAGGGCTGGTTGTTGGCTGGGTTTCTGGGATAGACTGTGTGGCAAGAGCGGGGTTTGGGGCTTTTGATGTGTTCTCGTGTGGGGTTGCATCCGACGGGTTCTGTGTCCTTGTGTGTGTTGTTTTTGTGCCATCAGGTTTTTGGACCTTAGGAGTTTTGTGTTGCCTGCTGAGCCTTTCTACGGCCTCCATAGTTTTGTTTAGCTGAGTATGGAGTTCTTTGATCTCATTTCTTTGTTCCTCTACGGTCTTTCTCAGCTTGTGGATGGTGGACTCGTTTTCCGTTTTCAGCTGTTTGAGTTCCTCCTTCAGATTCTTGGCCTGTGTTTCTCTGTATTCGTTGAAATCGAGTTCTAGTTTGGACAGACTCTCCTTCAGCATTGTGTTTGCGTTGAGAGGTGTGGGGGGGGGTGGAGATGGGCAGGGAGGTGATTGCCTCTGCTGGTCTCTCTCTCTCTCTGTCGCTCTCTCTCTCTCTGTCGCTCTCTCTCTCTCTGTCGCTCTCTCTCTGTCGCTCTCTCTCTGTCGCTCTCTCTCTCTCTGTCGCTCTCTCTCTCTCTGTCGCTCTCTCTCTCTGTCGCTCTCTCTCTCTCTGTCGCTCTCTCTCTCTCTGTCGCTCTCTCTCTCTCTGTCGCTCTCTCTCTCTCTGTCGCTCTCTCTCTCTCTGTCGCTCTCTCTCTCTCTGTCGCTCTCTCTCTCTGTCGCTCTCTCTCTGTCGCTCTCTCTCTCTCTGTCGCTCTCTCTCTCTCTGTCGCTCTCTCTCTCTCTGTCGCTCTCTCTCTCTCTGTCGCTCTCTCTCTGTCGCTCTCTCTCTCTCTGTCGCTCTCTCTCTCTCTGTCGCTCTCTCTCTCTCTGTCGCTCTCTCTCTCTGTCGCTCTCTCTCTCTCTCTGTCGCTCTCTCTGTCGCTCTGTCGCTCTCTCTCTCTGTCGCTCTCTCTCTCTGTCGCTCTCTCTCTCTGTCGCTCTCTCTCTCTCTCTGTCGCTCTCTCTCTCTCTCTCTGTCGCTCTCTCTCTCTGTCGCTCTCTCTCTCTCTCTGTCGCTCTCTCTCTCTCTCTGTCGCTCTCTCTCTCTGTCGCTCTCTCTCTCTCTGTCGCTCTCTCTCTCTCTGTCGCTCTCTCCCTCTCTGTCGCTCTCTCTCTCTCTGTCGCTCTCTCTCTCTCTGTCGCTCTCTCTCTCTCTGTCGCTCTCTCTCTCTCTGTCGCTCTCTCTCTCTCTGTCGCTCTCTCTCTCTCTGTCGCTCTCTCTCTCTCTCTGTCGCTCTCTCTCTCTCTGTCGCTCTCTCTCTCTCTGTCGCTCTCTCTCTCTCTCTCTGTCGCTCTCTCTCTCTCTCTGTCGCTCTCTCTCTCTCTCTGTCGCTCTCTCTCTCTCAATTCAATTCAATTCAATTCAAATGCTTTATTGGCATGAAAGTTTACAGAGAACCATATTGCCAAAGCTTACATTGCAAAAAGGTACAGTTTTCTAACATTCTGTAGGTGTCAATCGATTTGACATTTGTTGGGTACATACAATATTACTTTTAAACAATATTAATTTTAAACAGTCTTTGTACTTCATTTGGTACGTTCAATATTAATTTTAAACAGTCTTAATTTTAAACAGTCCTCAGGTTGTGACATGTTGTTACATATTTGGCCCCAAGGTATGGTCTGTCTCCTTCTCCTAGGACTAATCTCAATTTTGACAGGTCATCCAATTCCTTGAAATCTGGGGTTGTTTGGCTTAGCTTGTTGAATAATATGTTTCTTGATGTGTTGAATTTTTCGCATTTTAGGAGGAAATGCATCTCTGTTTCAACCACGCCGGCCAGACATTGATCGCATATTCTATTCTCTCTAGGCTGCCAGGATTTCTTGTATCTGCCTTTTTCAATTTCCAGTTGGTGGTCGCTTAGTCTGTACCTGGTGAGGGTGTGTCTCTGATGGTCGTGAGGTAGTCTGCCAGTTTATATTCTCTTTTTAGGGCAGTGGGTATCTGCCTAGTTCGGCTCTCTCTGTCGCTCTCTCTCTCTCTCTGTCGCTCTCTCTCTCTCTCTGTCGCTCTCTCTCTCTCTCTCTCTCTGTCGCTCTCTCTCTCTCTCTCTGTCGCTCTCTCTCTCTCTCTGTCGCTCTCTCTCTCTGTCGCTCTCTCTCTCTGTCGCTCTCTCTCTCTCTCTCTCTCGCTCTCTCTCTCTCTGTCGCTCTCTCTCTCTCTGTCGCTCTCTCTCTCTCTGTCGCTCTCTCTCTCTGTCGCTCTCTCTCTCTCTGTCGCTCTCTCTCTCTGTCGCTCTCTCTCTCTCTCTCGCTCTCTCTCTCTGTCGCTCTCTCTCTCTGTCGCTCTCTCTCTCTGTCGCTCTGTCGCTCTCTCTCTGTCGCTCGCTCTCTCTCTGTCGCGCTCGCCCTCTGTGGCGCGCGCGCGCGCTCTCGCCCTCTGTCGCGCGCGCGCGCGCTCTCTCGCCCTCTGTCGCGCGCGCTCTCTCGCCCTCTGTCGCGCGCGCTCTCTCGCCCTCTGTCGCGCGCGCTCTCTCGCCCTCTGTCGCGCGCTCTCGCCCTCTGTCGCGCGCGCGCTCTCGCCCTCTGTCGCGCGCGCGCTCTCGCCCTCTGTCGCGCGCGCGCTCTCGCCCTCTGTCGCGCGCGCGCTCTCGCCCTCTGTCGCGCGCACGCTCTCGCCCTCTGTCGCGCGCGCTCTCGCCCTCTGTGGAAACACTATTTTCTATAATGCTAAATGATGATTTAGTATAAATTTCATGAGGCATGCACATATAGCTATCTAATAATACTGATAAGATAACAATAATGATAATGATAAAGAACAATATTAATAATTTAGTGCATTCCTCTCCGGCTTTCTATCAGGCTGTTCATCATCGTCATGATCTTTCTCAGTTCTTGGTCTACAGTCTGTGGTCTAGAGGGGGGTCTTGGGTCAGGTATAAAAGCACGGTTCTGTTGTTGGTTTTGTATAGGGGGGTGGGGTGCATTGGTGGTCCTGTTTGGGTTAGGGCTCCCAATGGTAGAGGGGGTGGGACGGCTGCGTCTTTTGGCAGTGTTTATGAGGTTTTTTGCGAAGACCCACATCTGCTGTTTGAGTAGATGTATTTCATCATAGAGGTCCCTTGTGTTGATGTTTGGATGATGGGCCAGGTAGACGTTGGGGAGGACAGAACATCTCTTGTCGATTTCCCTGTTGGCGTTGTGGATTATATGGGCTGGGGTGTCCTTTCTGGGCAGTAGTGTGGAGATCACGATCTGTGTCTCGGGGAATTCCCTGCTGGCCTTTTCCGCCATCTTGCTCATTGCCCTAGCAGTGTCTCCCCGTAGTGTGCGTAGGTCGTTCGTGCCTGTGTGGATCACAATCCATTTGGGGCTGCCAAGGGATTCTTTGTTCAGGATCTTCATTGCTTGGTCTGTGTTGCTGCACCATTTTTTCAGGACTTGATGGCCTGGGAACAGCCTCTGGGGGTCCAGAAACTTTCCGTTGGAGTCGGTCAGCAGGACTGCCTGAGGGGCTGGTTTTTCAGACTGGGTACCAGTAGTCTTGGCAAGACTCGACTGATGGCTGGTTGTTGGCTGGGTTTCTGGGATATGTTGTGTGGCAGGAGCAGGGTTTGAGGCTTTCGGTGTGTCCTCGTTTGGGGGGGTATCTGATGGTTTTTGTGTTCCTGTGTGTGAGGACTGGGTAGCCGTAGTCTTGGCATGGCTCGACTGAGGGCTGGTTGTTGGCTGGGTTTCTGGGATAGACTGTGTGGCAAGAGCGGGGTTTGGGGCTTTTGATGTGTTCTCGTGTGGGGTTGCATCCGACGGGTTCTGTGTCCTTGTGTGTGTTGTTTTTGTGCCATCAGGTTTTTGGACCTTAGGAGTTTTGTGTTGCCTGCTGAGCCTTTCTACGGCCTCCATAGTTTTGTTTAGCTGAGTATGGAGTTCTTTGATCTCATTTCTTTGTTCCTCTACGGTCTTTCTCAGCTTGTGGATGGTGGACTCGTTTTCCGTTTTCAGCTGTTTGAGTTCCTCCTTCAGATTCTTGGCCTGTGTTTCTCTGTATTCGTTGAAATCGAGTTCTAGTTTGGACAGACTCTCCTTCAGCATTGTGTTTGCGTTGAGAGGTGTGGGGGGGGGGTGGAGATGGGCAGGGAGGTGATTGCCTCTGCTGGTCTCTCTCTCTCTCTGTCGCTCTCTCTCTCTCTGTCGCTCTCTCTCTCTCTGTCGCTCTCTCTCTCTCTGTCGCTCTCTCTCTCTCTGTCGCTCTCTCTCTCTGTCGCTCTCTCTCTCTCTGTCGCTCTCTCTCTGTCGCTCTCTGTCTGTCGCTCTCTCTCTCTCTGTCGCTCTCTCTCGCTCTGTCGCTCTCTCTCGCTCTGTCGCTCTCTCTGTCGCTCTCTCTCTCTGTCGCTCTCTCTCTCTCTCTGTCGCTCTCTCTCTCTCCAATTCCAATTCCAATTAAAATGCTTTATTGGCATGAAAGTTTACAGAGAACCATATTGCCAAAGCTTACATAGCAAAAAGGTACAGTTTTCCAACATTCTGTAGGTGTCAATCAATTTGACATTTGTTGGGTATATACAATATTACTTTTAAACAATATTAATTTTAAACAGTCTTTGTACTTCATTTGGTACGTTCAATATTAATTTTAAACAGTCTTAATTTTAAACAGTCCTCAGGTTGTGACATGTTGTTACATATTTGGCCCCAAGGTATGGTCTGTCTCCTTCTCCTAGGACTAATCTCAATTTTGACAGATCATCCAATTCCTTGAAATCTGGGGTTGTTTGGCTTAGCTTGTTGAATAATATGTTTCTTGATGTGTTGAATTTTTCGCATTTTAGGAGGAAATGCATTTCTGTTTCAACCTCGCCAGCCAGACATTGATCGCATATTCTATTCTCTCTAGGCTGCCAGGATTTCTTGTATCTGCCTTTTTCAATTTCCAGTTGGTGGTCGCTTAGTCTGTACCTGGTGAGGGTCTGTCTCTGTTTTGTGTCTCTGATGGTCGTGAGGTAGTCTGCCAGTTTATATTCTCTTTTTAGGGCCCGGTAACATTCTAATCTGCTTTGGCTTTCGGTTATTTTGTTCCAATGTTCCAGGTAGGTTTCTTTGCATTTTTTAATGATTTGGTTCACTCGGATTGGTGTTTGGGCGGCTGTGTTGGTCTGGGGCTGGTCAGGGTCCGGCTGAGTACTTAGTTTCCGTAGCAGCTGACTCAGGGGACTCTTTTCTGGGTTTAGCTCTTGGGTCTGAAAGGCTTTGAAATGAAGGGTGTCTGGGGAGCTAGATTTGAGGTGATTTAGGAAGTTTAGTGCTCGTTTTTGGATGTTTATTATCAGTGGGTATCTGCCTAGTTCGGCTCTGCATGCATTTGTTGGCGTTTTCCTTTGGGTGCGAAGGATGCTTCGGCAGAATTCTGCATGTAGGGCTTCTATTGTATGTTTTTCCCATTTAGTGTAGCTTTGGTGATTTAGCGGGCCCCATACTTCACTACCGTACAGTGCAATGGGCAGGATTATGCTGTCAAATATTTTGAGCCAGATTTTGATTGGGATTTGGATGTTGTAGAATTTTCTTTTTATTGCATATAGGGCTCTTCGGGCTTTTTCTTTTAGTGCATTCACTGCTATGCTGAAGCTCCCTGATGCTGTAATAGTTAGACCAAGGTAGGTGTAGCTCATAGTGTGTCCTATAGTGATATCACTGAGGGTAAACTGGTATTTGTTTTCCTGACATCTGGGCCTTTTTTGAAAAATCATGATGTTGGTTTTCTTTAGATTTACTGTTAGAGCCCAATTTTGGCAGTATTTGTCGAGTAGGTCTAGTTGTTGCTGTAATCCCTGTTCTGTGGGAGACAGCAGAACCAGGTCGTCCGCATAGAACAGGGATTTCACTTCTCCATCTAGGAGACGGAGACGGAGACCTGGTGACTCTCTCTGTCGCTCTCAGTTCAGTTTCAGTTCAGTTCAAATGCTTTATTGGCATGAAAGTTTACAGAGAACCATATTGCCAAAGCTCTCTCTCTCTCTCTGTCGCTCTCTCTCTCTCTCTGTCGCTCTCTCTCTCTCTCTGTCGCTCTCTCTCTCTCTGTCGCTCTCTCTCTGTCGCTCTCTCTCTCTCTGTCGCTCTCAGTTCAGTTCAGTTCAGTTCAAATGCTTTATTGGCATGAAAGTTTACAGAGAACCATATTGCCAAAGCTTACATAGCAAAAAGGTACAGTTTTCCAACATTCTGTAGGTGTCAATCGATTTGACATTTGTTGGGTACATACAATATTACTTTTAAACAATATTAATTTTAAACAGTCTTTGTACTTCATTTGGTACGTTCAATATTAATTTTAAACAGTCTTAATTTTAAACAGTCCTCAGGTTGTGACATGTTGTTACATATTTGGCCCCAAGGTATGGTCTGTCTCCTCTCTCTCTCTGTCGCGCTCTCTCTCTGTCGCGCTCTCTCTCTGTCGCGCGCTCTCTCTCTGTCGCGCTCTCTCTCTGTCGCGCTCTCTCTCTGTCGCGCTCTCTCTCTGTCGCGCTCTCTCTCTGTCGCGCTCTCTCTCTGTCGCGCTCTCTCTCTGTCGCGCTCTCTCTCTGTCGCGCTCTCTCTCTGTCGCGCTCTCTCTCTGTCGCGCTCTCTCTCTGTCGCGCTCTCTCTCTGTCGCGCTCTCTCTCTGTCGCGCTCTCTCTCTGTCGCGCTCTCTCTCTGTCGCGCTCTCTCTCTGTCGCGCTCTCTCTCTGTCGCGCTCTCTCTCTCTGTCGCGCTCTCACTCTCTGTCGCGCTCGCCCTCTCTGTCGCGCTCGCCCTCTCTGTCGCGCTCGCCCTCTCTGTCGCGCTCGCCCTCTCTGTCGCGCTCGCCCTCTCTGTCGCGCTCGCCCTCTCTGTCGCGCTCGCCCTCTCTGTCGCGCTCGCCCTCTCTGTCGCGCTCGCCCTCTCTGGCGCGCGCGCCCTCTCTGGCGCGCGCGCGCTCTCTCGCCCTCTGTCGCTCGCGCTCTCTCGCCCTCTGTCGCTCGCGCGCTCTCGCCCTCTGGCGCGCGCGCGCTCTCGCCCTCTGTCGCGCGCTCTCGCCCTCTGTCGCGCGCGCGCTCTCGCCCTCTGTCGCGCGCTCTCGCCCTCTGTCGCGCGCGCGCTCTCGCCCTCTGTCGCGCGCGCGCTCTCGCCCTCTGTCGCGCGCGCGCTCTCGCCCTCTGTCGCGCGCGCGCTCTCGCCCTCTGTCGCGCGCGCGCTCTCGCCATCTGTCGCGCGCGCGCTCTCGCCCACTGTCGCGCGCGCGCTCTCGCCCTCTGTCGCGCGCGCGCTCTCGCCCTCTGTCGCGCGCGCGCTCTCGCCCTCTGTCGCGCGCGCGCTCTCGCCCTCTGTCGCGCGCGCGCTCTCGCCCTCTGTCGCGCGCGCGCTCTCGCCCTCTGTCGCGCGCGCGCTCTCGCCCTCTGTCGCGCGCGCGCTCTCGCCCTCTGTCGCGCGCGCGCTCTCGCCCTCTGTCGCGCGCGCGCTCTCGCCCTCTGTCGCGCGCGCGCTCTCGCCCTCTGTCGCGCGCGCGCTCTCGCCCTCTGTCGCGCGCGCGCTCTCGCCCTCTGTCGCGCGCGCGCTCTCGCCCTCTGTCGCGCGCTCTCGCCCTCTGTCGCGCGCGCTCTCGCCCTCTGTCGCGCGCGCTCTCGCCCTCTGTCGCGCGCGCTCTCGCCCTCTGTCGCGCGCGCTCTCGCCCTCTGTCGCGCGCGCTCTCGCCCTCTGTCGCGCGCGCTCTCGCCCTCTGTCGCGCGCGCTCTCGCCCTCTGTCGCGCGCGCTCTCGCCCTCTGTCGCGCGCGCTCTCGCCCTCTGTCGCGCGCGCTCTCGCCCTCTGTCGCGCGCGCTCTCGCCCTCTGTCGCGCGCGCTCTCGCCCTCTGTCGCGCGCGCTCTCGCCCTCTGTCGCGCGCGCTCTCGCCCTCTGTCGCGCGCGCTCTCGCCCTCTGTCGCGCGCGCTCTCGCCCTCTGTCGCGCGCGCTCTCGCCCTCTGTCGCGCGCGCTCTCGCCCTCTGTCGCGCGCGCTCTCGCCCTCTGTCGCGCGCGCTCTCGCCCTCTGTCGCGCGCGCTCTCGCCCTCTGTCGCGCGCGCTCTCGCCCTCTGTCGCGCGCGCTCTCTCCCTCTGTCGCGCGCGCTCTCGCCCTCTGTCGCGCGCGCTCTCGCCCTCTGTCGCGCGCGCTCTCGCCCTCTGTCGCGCGCGCTCGCCCTCTGTCGCGCGCTCTCGCCCTCTGTCGCGCGCTCTCGCCCTCTGTCGCGCGCTCTCGCCCTCTGTCGCGCGCTCTCGCCCTCTGTCGCGCGCGCGCTCTCGCCCTCTGTCGCGCGCGCGCTCTCGCCCTCTGTGGAAACACTATTTTCTATAATGCTAAATGATGATTTAGTATAAATTTCATGAGGCATGCACATATAGCTATCTAATAATACTGATAAGATAACAATAATGATAATGATAAATAACAATATTAATAATTTAGTGCATTCCTCTCCGGCTTTCTATCAGGCTGTTCATCATCGTCATGATCTTTCTCAGTTCTTGGTCTACAGTCTGTGGTCTAGAGGGGGTTCTTGGGTCAGGTATAAAAGCACGGTTCTGTTGTTGGTTTTGTATAGGGGGGTGGGGTGCATTGGTGGTCCTGTTTGGGTTAGGGCTCCCAATGGTAGAGGGGGTGGGACGGCTGCGTCTTTTGGCAGTGTTTATGAGGTTTTTTGCGAAGACCCACATCTGCTGTTTGAGTAGATGTATTTCATCATAGAGGTCCCTTGTGTTGATGTTTGGATGATGGGCCAGGTAGACGTTGGGGAGGACAGAACATCTCTTGTCGATTTCCCTGTTGGCGTTGTGGATTATATGGGCTGGGGTGTCCTTTCTGGGCAGTAGTGTGGAGATCACGATCTGTGTCTCGGGGAATTCCCTGCTGGCCTTTTCCGCCATCTTGCTCATTGCCCTAGCAGTGTCTCCCCGTAGTGTGCGTAGGTCGTTCGTGCCTGTGTGGATCACAATCCATTTGGGGCTGCCAAGGGATTCTTTGTTCAGGATCTTCATTGCTTGGTCTGTGTTGCTGCACCATTTTTTCAGGACTTGATGGCCTGGGAACAGCCTCTGGGGGTCCAGAAACTTTCCGTTGGAGTCGGTCAGCAGGACTGCCTGAGGGGCTGGTTTTTCAGACTGGGTACCAGTAGTCTTGGCAAGACTCGACTGATGGCTGGTTGTTGGCTGGGTTTCTGGGATAGACTGTGTGGCAAGAGCGGGGTTTGGGGCTTTTGATGTGTTCTCGTGTGGGGTTGCATCCGACGGGTTCTGTGTCCTTGTGTGTGTTGTTTTTGTGCCATCAGGTTTTTGGACCTTGGGAGTTTTGTGTTGCCTGCTGAGCCTTTCTACGGCCTCCATAGTTTTGTTTAGCTGAGTATGGAGTTCTTTGATCTCATTTCTTTGTTCCTCTACGGTCTTTCTCAGCTTGTGGATGGTGGACTCGTTTTCCGTTTTCAGCTGTTTGAGTTCCTCCTTCAGATTCTTGGCCTGTGTTTCTCTGTATTCGTTGAAATCGAGTTCTAGTTTGGACAGACTCTCCTTCAGCATTGTGTTTGCGTTGAGAGGTGTGGGGGGTGGTGGAGATGGGCAGGGAGGTGATTGCCTCTGCTGGTCTCTCTCTCTCTCTCTGTCGCTCTCTCTCTCTCTGTCGCTCTCTCTCTCTCTGTCGCTCTCTCTCTCTCTGTCGCTCTCTCTCTCTCTGTCGCTCTCTCTCTCTCTGTCGCTCTCTCTCTGTCGCTCTCTCTCTCTCGCTCTCTCTCTCTCTGTCGCTCTCTCTCTCTCTGTCGCTCTCTCTCTCTCTGTCGCTCTCTCTCTCTCTGTCGCTCTCTCTCTCTGTCGCTCTCTCTCTCTGTCGCTCTCTCTCTCTCTGTCGCTCTCTCTCTCTCTGTCGCTCTCTCTCTCTCTGTCGCTCTCTCTCGCTCTGTCGCTCTCTCTCGCTCTGTCGCTCTCTCTCTCTGTCGCTCTCTCTCTCTCTGTCGCTCTCTCTCTCTCTGTCGCTCTCTCTCTCTCTGTCGCTCTCTCTCTCTGTCGCTCTCTCTCTCTGTCGCTCTCTCTCTCTCTGTCGCTCTCTCTCTCTCTGTCGCTCTCTCTCTCTCTGTCGCTCTCTCTCGCTCTGTCGCTCTCTCTCGCTCTGTCGCTCTCTCTCTCTGTCGCTCTCTCTCTCTGTCGCTCTCTCTCTCTCTCTGTCGCTCTCTCTCTCTCTCTCTCTGTCGCTCTCAGTTCAGTTTCAGTTCAGTTCAAATGCTTTATTGGCATGAAAGTTTACAGAGAACCATATTGCCAAAGCTCTCTCTCTCTCTCTGTCGCTCTCTCTCTCTCTCTGTCGCTCTCTCTCTCTCTCTGTCGCTCTCTCTCTCTCTCTGTCGCTCTCTCTCTCTCTGTCGCTCTCTCTCTCTCTGTCGCTCTCTCTCTGTCGCTCTCTCTCTCTCTGTCGCTCTCTCTCTCTCTGTCGCTCTCTCTCTCTCTGTCGCTCTCTCTCTCTGTCGCTCTCTCTCTCTGTCGCTCTCTCTCTCTGTCGCTCTCTCTCTCTCTCTGTCGCTCTCTCTCTCTCTCTGTCCCTCTCTCTCTCTCTGTCGCTCTCTCTCGCTCTGTCGCTCTCTCTCGCTCTGTCGCTCTCTCTCGCTCTGTCGCTCTCTCTCGCTCTGTCGCTCTCTCTCTCTGTCGCTCTCTCTCTCTGTCGCTCTCTCTCTCTCTCTGTCGCTCGCTCTCTCTCTCTCTGTCGCTCTCTCTCTCTCTCTGTCGCTCTCTCTCTCTCTCTGTCGCTCTCTCTCTCTCTCTGTCGCTCTCTCTCTCTCTCTGTCGCTCTCTCTCTCTCTCTGTCGCTCTCTCTCTCTCTGTCGCTCTCTCTCTCTCTGTCGCTCTCTCTCTCTCTGTCGCTCTCTCTCTCTCTGTCGCTCTCTCTCTGTCGCTCTCTCTCTCTCTCTGTCGCTCTCTCTCTCTCTGTCGCTCTCTCTCTCTCTGTCGCTCTCTCTCTCTGTCGCTATCTCTCTCTGTCGCTCTCTCTCTCTCTCTGTCGCTCTCTCTCTCTCTCTCTGTCGCTCTCTCTCTCTCTCTCTCTCTGTCGCTCTCTCTCTCTCTCTGTCGCTCTCTCTCTCTCTGTCGCTCTCTCTCTCTCTCTGTCGCTCTCTCAATTCAATTCAATTCAATTCAAATGCTTTATTGGCATGAAAGTTTACAGAGAACCATATTGCCAAAGCTTACATTGCAAAAAGGTACAGTTTTCTAACATTCTGTAGGTGTCAATCGATTTGACATTTGTTGGGTACATACAATATTACTTTTAAACAATATTAATTTTAAACAGTCTTTGTACTTCATTTGGTACGTTCAATATTAATTTTAAACAGTCTTAATTTTAAACAGTCCTCAGGTTGTGACATGTTGTTACATATTTGGCCCCAAGGTATGGTCTGTCTCCTTCTCCTAGGACTAATCTCAATTTTGACAGGTCATCCAATTCCTTGAAATCTGGGGTTGTTTGGCTTAGCTTGTTGAATAATATGTTTCTTGATGTGTTGAATTTTTCGCATTTTAGGAGGAAATGCATCTCTGTTTCAACCACGCCGGCCAGACATTGATCGCATATTCTATTCTCTCTAGGCTGCCAGGATTTCTTGTATCTGCCTTTTTCAATTTCCAGTTGGTGGTCGCTTAGTCTGTACCTGGTGAGGGTGTGTCTCTGATGGTCGTGAGGTAGTCTGCCAGTTTATATTCTCTTTTTAGGGCAGTGGGTATCTGCCTAGTTCAGCTATCTCTGTCGCTCTCTCTCTGTCGCTCTCTCTCTGTCGCTCTCTCTCTCTCTCTGTCGCTCTCTCTCTCTCTCTGTCGCTCTCTCTCTCTCTCTCTGTCGCTCTCTCTCTCTCTCTGTCGCTCTCTCTCTCTCTCTCGCTCTCTCTCTCTCTCTCTGTCGCTCTCTCTCTCTCTCTGTCGCTCTCTCTCTCTCTCTGTCGCTCTCTCTCTCTCTCTGTCGCTCTCTCTCTCTCTCTCTGTCGCTCTCTCTCTCGCTCTCTCTCTCTCTGTCGCTCTCTCTCTCTGTCGCTCTCTCTCTCTGTCGCTCTCTCTCTCTCTGTCGCTCTCTCTCTCTGTCGCTCTCTCTCTCTGTCGCTCTCTCTCTCTGTCGCTCTCTCTCTCTGTCGCTCTCTCTCTCTGTCGCTCTGTCGCTCTCTCTCTGTCGCTCTCTCTCTCTCTGTCGCTCTCTCTCTCTCTGTCGCTCTCTCTCTCTCTGTCGCTCTCTCTCTCTGTCGCTCTCTCTCTGTCGCTCTCTCTCTCTCTCTGTCGCTCTCTCTCTCTCTCTCTGTCGCTCTCTCCAATTCCAATTCAATTCCAATTCAAATGCTTTATTGGCATGAAAGTTTACAGAGAACCATATTGCCAAAGCTTACATAGCAAAAAGGTACAGTTTTCCAACATTCTGTAGGTGTCAATCGATTTGACATTTGTTGGGTACATACAATATTACTTTTAAACAATATTAATTTTAAACAGTCTTTGTACTTCATTTGGTACGTTCATATTAATTTTAAACAGTCTTAATTTTAAACAGTCCTCAGGTTGTGACATGTTGTTACATATTTGGCCCCAAGGTATGGTCTGTCTCCTTCTCCCAGGACTAATCTCAATTTTGACAGGTCATCCAATTCCTTGAAATCTGCTTAGCTTGTTGAATAATATGTTTCTTGATGTGTTGAATTTTTCGCATTTTAGGAGGAAATGCATCTCTGTTTCAACCTCGCCGGCCAGACATTGATCGCATATTCTATTCTCTCTAGGCTGCCAGGATTTCTTGTATCTGCCTTTTTCAATTTCCAGTTGGTGGTCGCTTAGTCTGTACCTGGTGAGGGTCTGTCTCTGTTTTGTGTCTCTGATGGTCGTGAGGTAGTCTGCCAGTTTATATTCTCTTTTTAGGGCCCGGTAACATTCTAATCTGCTTTGGCTTTCGGTTATTTTGTTCCAATGTTCCAGGTAGGTTTCTTTGCATTTTTTAATGATTTGGTTCACTCGGATTGGTGTTTGGACGGCTGTGTTGGTCTGGGGCTGGTCAGGGTCCGGCTGAGTACTTAGTTTCAGTAGCAGCTGACTCAGGGGACTCTTTTCTGGGTTTAGCTCTTGGGTCTGAAAGGCTTTGAAATGAAGGGTGTCTGGGGAGCTAGATTTGAGGTGATTTAGGAAGTTTAGTGCTCGTTTTTGGATGTTTATTATCAGTGGGTATCTGCCTAGTTCGGCTCTGCATGCATTTGTTGGCGTTTTTCTTTGGGTGCGAAGGATGCTTCGGCAGAATTCTGCATGTAGGGCTTCTATTGTGTGTTTTTCACTCCAATTCCAATTCCAATGCTTTATTGGCATGAAAGTTTACAGAGAACCATATTGCCAAAGCTTACATAGCAAAAAGGTACAGTTTTCCAACATTCTGTAGGTGTCAATCGATTTGACATTTGTTGGGTACATACAATATTACTTTTAAACAATATTAATTTTAAACAGTCTTTGTACTTCATTTGGTACGTTCAATATTAATTTTAAACAGTCTTAATTTTAAACAGTCCTCAGGTTGTGACATGTTGTTACATATTTGGCCCCAAGGTATGGTCTGTCTCCTCTCTCTCTCTCTGTCGCGCTCTCTCTCTGTCGCGCTCTCTCTCTGTCGCGCTCTCTCTCTGTCGCGCTCTCTCTCTGTCGCGCTCTCTCTCTGTCGCGCTCTCTCTCTGTCGCGCTCTCTCTCTGTCGCGCTCTCTCTCTGTCGCGCTCTCTCTCTGTCGCGCTCTCTCTCTGTCGCGCTCTCTCTCTGTCGCGCTCTCTCTCTGTCGCGCTCTCTCTCTGTCGCGCTCTCTCTCTGTCGCGCTCTCTCTCTGTCGCGCTCTCTCTCTGTCGCGCTCTCTCTCTGTCGCGCTCTCTCTCTGTCGCGCTCTCTCTCTGTCGCGCTCTCTCTCTGTCGCGCTCTCTCTCTGTCGCGCTCTCTCTCTGTCGCGCTCTCTCTCTGTCGCGCTCTCTCTCTGTCGCGCTCTCTCTCTGTCGCGCTCTCTCTCTGTCGCGCTCTCTCTCTGTCGCGCTCTCTCTCTGTCGCGCTCGCTCTCTGTCGCGCTCGCTCTCTGTCGCGCTCGCTCTCTGTCGCGCTCGCTCTCTGTCGCGCTCGCTCTCTGTCGCGCTCGCTCTCTGTCGCGCTCTCTCTCTGTCGCGCTCTCTCTCTGTCGCGCTCTCTCTGTCGCGCTCTCTCTCGCGCTCTCTCTCGCGCTCTCTCTCGCGCTCTCTCTCGCGCTCTCTCTCGCGCTCTCTCTCTCGCGCTCTCTCTCTCGCGCTCTCTCTCTCGCGCTCTCTCTCTCGCGCTCTCTCTCTCTCGCGCTCTCTCTCTGTCGCGCTCTCTCTCTGTCGCGCTCTCTCTCTGTCGCGCTCTCTCTCTCTGTCGCGCTCTCTCTCTCTGTCGCGCTCTCTCTCTCTGTCGCGCTCTCTCTCTCTGTCGCGCTCTCTCTCTCTGTCGCGCTCTCTCTCTCTGTCGCGCTCTCTCTCTCTCTGTCGCGCTCTCTCTCTCTGTCGCGCTCTCTCTCTCTGTCGCGCTCTCTCTCTCTGTCGCGCTCTCTCTGTCGCGCTCTCTCTCTCTGTCGCGCTCTCTCTCTCTGTCGCGCTCTCTCTCTCTGTCGCGCTCTCTCTCTCTGTCGCGCTCTCTCTCTCTGTCGCGCTCGCCCTCTCTGTCGCGCTCGCCCTCTCTGTCGCGCTCGCCCTCTCTGTCGCGCTCGCCCTCTCTGTCGCGCTCGCCCTCTCTGTCGCGCTCGCCCTCTCTGTCGCGCTCGCCCTCTCTGTCGCGCTCGCCCTCTCTGTCGCGCTCGCCCTCTCTGTCGCGCTCGCCCTCTCTGTCGCGCTCGCCCTCTCTGGCGCGCGCGCGCTCTCGCCCTCTGTCGCGCGCGCGCGCGCTCTCTCGCCCTCTGTCGCGCGCGCGCTCTCTCGCCCTCTGTCGCGCGCGCAGCGCGCGCGCTCTCTCGCCCTCTGTCGCTCGCGCGCGCGCTCTCGCCCTCTGTCGCGCGCGCGCTCTCGCCCTCTGTCGCGCGCTCTCGCCCTCTGTCGCGCGCGCGCTCTCGCCCTCTGTCGCGCGCGCGCTCTCGCCCTCTGTCGCGCGCGCGCTCTCGCCCTCTGTCGCGCGCGCGCTCTCGCCCTCTGTCGCGCGCGCCGCTCTCGCCCTCTGTCGCGCGCGCGCTCTCGCCCTCTGTCGCGCGCGCGCTCTCGCCCTCTGTCGCGCGCGCGCTCTCGCCCTCTGTCGCTCGCGCGCTCTCGCCCTCTGTCGCGCGCGCGCTCTCGCCCTCTGTCGCGCGCGCGCTCTCGCCCTCTGTCGCGCGCGCTCTCGCCCTCTGTCGCGCGCGCTCTCGCCCTCTGTCGCGCGCGCTCTCGCCCTCTGTCGCGCGCGCTCTCGCCCTCTGTCGCGCGCGCTCTCGCCCTCTGTCGCGCGCGCTCTCGCCCTCTGTCGCGCGCGCTCTCGCCCTCTGTCGCGCGCGCTCTCGCCCTCTGTCGCGCGCGCTCTCGCCCTCTGTCGCGCGCGCTCTCGCCCTCTGTCGCGCGCGCTCTCGCCCTCTGTCGCGCGCGCTCTCGCCCTCTGTCGCGCGCGCTCTCGCCCTCTGTCGCGCGCGCTCTCGCCCTCTGTCGCGCGCTGCGCTCGCCCTCTGTCGCGCGCGCGCTCGCCCTCTGTCGCGCGCGCGCTCGCCCTCTGTCGCGCGCGCGCTCGCCCTCTGTCGCGCGCGCGCTCGCCCTCTGTCGCGCGCGCTCTCGCCCTCTGTCGCGCGCGCTCTCGCCCTCTGTCGCGCGCGCTCTCGCCCTCTGTCGCGCGCGCTCTCGCCCTCTGTCGCGCGCGCTCTCGCCCTCTGTCGCGCGCGCTCTCGCCCTCTGTCGCGCGCGCTCTCGCCCTCTGTCGCGCGCGCTCTCGCCCTCTGTCGCGCGCGCTCTCGCCCTCTGTCGCGCGCGCTCTCGCCCCCTCTGTCGCGCGCTCTCGCGCGCGCGCGCGCTCTCTCGCCCTCTGTCGCGCGCGCTCTCTCGCCCTCTGTCGCGCGCGCGCTCTCGCCCTCTGTCGCGCGCGCGCTCTCGCCCTCTGTCGCGCGCGCGCTCTCGCCCTCTGTCGCGCGCGCGCTCTCGCCCTCTGTCGCGCGCGCGCTCTCGCCCTCTGTCGCGCGCGCGCTCTCGCCCTCTGTCGCGCGCGCTCTCTCGCCCTCTGTCGCGCGCGCTCTCGCCCTCTGTCGCGCGCGCTCTCGCCCTCTGTCGCGCGCGCTCTCGCCCTCTGTCGCGCGCTCTCGCCCTCTGTCGCGCGCGCGCGCTCTCGCCCTCTGTCGCGCGCTCTCGCCCTCTGTCGCGCTCTCGCCCTCTGTCGCGCGCGCTCTCGCCCTCTGTCGCGCGCGCTCGCCCTCTGTCGCGCGCTCTCGCCCTCTGTCGCGCGCTCTCGCCCTCTGTCGCGCGCTCTCGCCCTCTGTCGCGCGCTCTCGCCCTCTGTCGCGCGCTCTCGCCCTCTGTCGCGCGCTCTCGCCCTCTGTCGCGCGCTCTCGCCCTCTGTCGCGCGCTCTCGCCCTCTGTCGCGCGCTCTCGCCCTCTGTCGCGCGCTCTCGCCCTCTGTCGCGCGCTCTCGCCCTCTGTCGCGCGCAGCGCTCTCGCCCTCTGTCGCGCGCGCGCTCTCGCCCTCTGTCGCGCGCGCTGCGCTCTCGCCCTCTGTGGAAACACTATTTTCTATAATGCTAAATGATGATTTAGTATAAATTTCATGAGGCATGCACATATAGCTATCTAATAATACTGATAAGATAACAATAATGATAATGATAAATAACAATATTAATAATTTAGTGCATTCCTCTCCGGCTTTCTATCAGGCTGTTCATCATCGTCATGATCTTTCTCAGTTCTTGGTCTACAGTCTGTGGTCTAGAGGGGGTTCTTGGGTCAGGTATAAAAGCACGGTTCTGTTGTTGGTTTTGTATAGGGGGGTGGGGTGCATTGGTGGTCCTGTTTGGGTTAGGGCTCCCAATGGTAGAGGGGGTGGGACGGCTGCGTCTTTTGGCAGTGTTTATGAGGTTTTTTGCGAAGACCCACATCTGCTGTTTGAGTAGATGTATTTCATCATAGAGGTCCCTTGTGTTGATGTTTGGATGATGGGCCAGGTAGACGTTGGGGAGGACAGAACATCTCTTGTCGATTTCCCTGTTGGCGTTGTGGATTATATGGGCTGGGGTGTCCTTTCTGGGCAGTAGTGTGGAGATCACGATCTGTGTCTCGGGGAATTCCCTGCTGGCCTTTTCCGCCATCTTGCTCATTGCCCTAGCAGTGTCTCCCCGTAGTGTGCGTAGGTCGTTCGTGCCTGTGTGGATCACAATCCATTTGGGGCTGCCAAGGGATTCTTTGTTCAGGATCTTCATTGCTTGGTCTGTGTTGCTGCACCATTTTTTCAGGACTTGATGGCCTGGGAACAGCCTCTGGGGGTCCAGAAACTTTCCGTTGGAGTCGGTCAGCAGGACTGCCTGAGGGGCTGGTTTTTCAGACTGGGTAACAGTAGTCTTGGCAAGACTCGACTGATGGCTGGTTGTTGGCTGGGTTTCTGGGATATGTTGTGTGGCAGGAGCAGGGTTTGAGGCTTTCGGTGTGTCCTCGTTTGGGGGGGTATCTGATGGTTTTTGTGTTCCTGTGTGTGAGGACTGGGTAGCCGTAGTCTTGGCATGGCTCGACTGAGGGCTGGTTGTTGGCTGGGTTTCTGGGATAGACTGTGTGGCAAGAGCGGGGTTTGGGGCTTTTGATGTGTTCTCGTGTGGGGTTGCATCCGACGGGTTCTGTGTCCTTGTGTGTGTTGTTTTTGTGCCATCAGGTTTTTGGACCTTAGGAGTTTTGTGTTGCCTGCTGAGCCTTTCTACGGCCTCCATAGTTTTGTTTAGCTGAGTATGGAGTTCTTTGATCTCATTTCTTTGTTCCTCTACGGTCTTTCTCAGCTTGTGGATGGTGGACTCGTTTTCCGTTTTCAGCTGTTTGAGTTCCTCCTTCAGATTCTTGGCCTGTGTTTCTCTGTATTCGTTGAAATCGAGTTCTAGTTTGGACAGACTCTCCTTCAGCATTGTGTTTGCGTTGAGAGGTGTGGGGGGGGGTGGAGATGGGCAGGGAGGTGATTGCCTCTGCTGGTCTCTCTCTCTCTGTCGCTCTCTCTCTCTCTGTCGCTCTCTCTCTCTCTGTCGCTCTCTCTCTCTCTGTCGCTCTCTCTCTCTCTGTCGCTCTCTCTCTCTCTGTCGCTCTCTCTCTCTCTCTCTGTCGCTCTCTCTCTCTCTGTCGCTCTCTCTCTCTCTGTCGCTCTCTCTGTCGCTCTCTCTCTCTCTGTCGCTCTCTCTCTCTCTGTCGCTCTCTCTCTCTCTGTCGCTCTGTCGCTCTCTCTCTCTGTCGCTCTCTCTCTCTCTCTGTCGCTCTCTCTCTCTCTCTCTGTCGCTCTCAGTTCAGTTCAAATGCTTTATTGGCATGAAAGTTTACAGAGAACCATATTGCCAAAGCTTACATTGCAAAAAGGTACAGTTTTCTCTCTCTCTGTCGCTCTCTCTCTCTCTCTGTCGCTCTCTCTCTCTCTCTGTCGCTCTCTCTCTCTCTGTCGCTCTCTCTCTCTCTGTCGCTCTCTCTCTGTCGCTCTCTCTCTCTCTGTCGCTCTCTCTCTCTCTGTCGCTCTCTCTCTCTCTGTCGCTCTCTCTCTCTCTGTCGCTCTCTCTCTCTCTCTGTCGCTCTCTCTCTCTCTCTGTCGCTCTCTCTCTCTCTCTGTCGCTGTCGCTCTCTCTCTCTGTCGCTCTCTCTCTCTCTGTCGCTCTCTCTCTCTCTCTGTCGCTCTCTCAATTCAATTCAATTCAATTCAAATGCTTTATTGGCATGAAAGTTTACAGAGAACCATATTGCCAAAGCTTACATTGCAAAAAGGTACAGTTTTCTAACATTCTGTAGGTGTCAATCGATTTGACATTTGTTGGGTA
The DNA here is from genome assembly GCF_052327205.1 of Somniosus microcephalus. Taxonomy (NCBI): domain Eukaryota; kingdom Metazoa; phylum Chordata; class Chondrichthyes; order Squaliformes; family Somniosidae; genus Somniosus; species Somniosus microcephalus. The sequence continues at coordinate 10,821,515 of NC_140991.1, read as the reverse complement.
CATACAATATTACTTTTAAACAATATTAATTTTAAACAGTCTTTGTACTTCATTTGGTACGTTCAATATTAATTTTAAACAGTCTTAATTTTAAACAGTCCTCAGGTTGTGACATGTTGTTACATATTTGGCCCCAAGGTATGGTCTGTCTCCTTCTCCTAGGACTAATCTCAATTTTGACAGGTCATCCAATTCCTTGAAATCTGGGGTTGTTTGGCTTAGCTTGTTGAATAATATGTTTCTTGATGTGTTGAATTTTTCGCATTTTAGGAGGAAATGCATCTCTGTTTCAACCACGCCGGCCAGACATTGATCGCATATTCTATTCTCTCTAGGCTGCCAGGATTTCTTGTATCTGCCTTTTTCAATTTCCAGTTGGTGGTCGCTTAGTCTGTACCTGGTGAGGGTGTGTCTCTGATGGTCGTGAGGTAGTCTGCCAGTTTATATTCTCTTTTTAGGGCAGTGGGTATCTGCCTAGTTCGGCTCTCTCTGTCGCTCTCTCTCTGTCGCTCTCTCTCTGTCGCTCTCTCTCTCTCTCTGTCGCTCTCTGTCGCGCTCTCTCTCTCTCTCTGTCGCTCTCTCTCTCTCTCTCTGTCGCTCTCCAATTCCAATTCCAATTCCAATTAAAATGCTTTATTGGCATGAAAGTTTACAGAGAACCATATTGCCAAAGCTTACATAGCAAAAAGGTACAGTTTTCCAACATTCTGTAGGTGTCAATCGATTTGACATTTGTTGGGTACATACAATATTACTTTTAAACAATATTAATTTTAAACAGTCAAACAGTCCTCAGGTTGTGACATGTTGTTACATATTTGGCCCCAAGGTATGGTCTGTCTCCTTCTCCTAGGACTAATCTCAATTTTGACAGATCATCCAATTCCTTGAAATCTGGGGTTGTTTGGCTTAGCTTGTTGAATAATATGTTTCTTGATGTGTTGAATTTTTCGCATTTTAGGAGGAAATGCATCTCTGTTTCAACCTCGCCGGCCAGACATTGATCGCATATTCTATTCTCTCTAGGCTGCCAGGATTTCTTGTATCTGCCTTTTTCAATTTCCAGTTGGTGGTCGCTTAGTCTGTACCTGGTGAGGGTCTGTCTCTGTTTTGTGTCTCTGATGGTCGTGAGGTAGTCTGCCAGTTTATATTCTCTTTTTAGGGCCCGGTAACATTCTAATCTGCTTTGGCTTTCGGTTGTTTTGTTCCAATGTTCCAGGTAGGTTTCTTTGCATTTTTTAATGATTTGGTTCACTCGGATTGGTGTTTGGACGGCTGTGTTGGTCTGGGGCTGGTCAGGGTCCGGCTGAGTACTTAGTTTCCGTAGCAGCTGACTCAGGGGACTCTTTTCTGGGTTTAGCTCTTGGGTCTGAAAGGCTTTGAAATGAAGGGTGTCTGGGGAGCTAGATTTGAGGTGATTTAGGAAGTTTAGTGCTCGTTTTTGGATGTTTATTATCAGTGGGTATCTGCCTAGTTCGGCTCTGCATGCATTTGTTGGCGTTTTTCTTTGGGTGCGAAGGATGCTTCGGCAGAATTCTGCATGTAGGGCTTCTATTGTATGTTTTTCCCATTTAGTGTAGCTTTGGTGATTTAGCGGGCCCCATACTTCACTACCGTACAGTGCAATGGGCAGGATTATGCTGTCAAATATTTTGAGCCAGATTTTGATTGGGATTTGGATGTTGTAGAATTTTCTTTTTATTGCATATAGGGCTCTTCGGGCTTTTTCTTTTAGTGCATTCACTGCTATGCTGAAGCTCCCTGATGCTGTAATAGTTAGACCAAGGTAGGTGTAGCTCATAGTGTGTCCTATAGTGATACATAGTGTGTCCTATAGTGATATCACTGAGGGTAAACTGGTATTTGTTTTCCTGACATCTGGGCCTTTTTTGAAAAATCATGATGTTGGTTTTCTTTAGATTTACTGTTAGAGCCCAATTTTGGCAGTATTTGTTGAGTAGGTCTAGTTGTTGCTGTAATCCCTGTTCTGTGGGAGACAGCAGAACCAGGTCGTCCGCATAGAACAGGGATTTCACTTCTCCATCCAGGAGACGGAGACCTGGTGACTCGCTTTGCTCCAGCATGTCTGCTAATTCATTTATGTATATGTTGAACAGGGTCGGGCTCAAATTGCAGCCCTGCCGGACGCCTCTTCTCTGGGTGAAGAAATCGGTGCGTTTGTCTCCAATTTTGACCCCGCATTTGTTTTTCAGATACATTGATTTAATAAGGTCATAGACTTTGCCCCCTATTCCACATTGAAGAAGTTTATAATAGAGCCCTTCGTGCCATATAGAGTCAAAGGCTTTCTTGAAGTCGATGAAACAGGCGAATATTTTCCCATTTTTTGTTTGGTGTATATGTTTTTCAATGAGGGTGTGAAGGGTATAGATATGGTCGGCGGTGCGGTGTTTTGGAAGAAAGCCTATTTGGTTTTTTCTGAGGATATTATGTTTGTTAAGAAAATCAAGTAATCTACTATTTAGAATACTGCAGAATAACTTCCCTAGACAACTGTTGACACAGATGCCGCGGTAGTTATTTGGGTCTGATTTGTTTCCGCTTTTATATATGGGGGAGATTAGTCCTTGGCACCAGATATCGGGAAAACAGCCTGAACGTAATATGATGTTGAATAATTTGAGTACCGCACCCTGCATCTCCATATTGCTGAACTTGAGCATTTCATTTTTGATGTTGTCTGGGCCACAGGCTTTCTTTAGGTGGAGAGATTTTGTTTTTGTGGCCATTTCTTTCCATGTGATTGGGGAGTCTAGAGGGTTTTGGTTGTCTTTGATTGTTGCTTCTAATGTGTGGAGTTTTTCTGTGACCTGATGTTGAATTGGGTTTGTTTCGTTTATTGGGATGTCTTTGTAGAGGTTTTCAAAATGTGTTCTCCAGATGTCGCCATCTTGGATTGGTAATGCTTGCAATTGTGTTGTACTCAGGTTATTCCACATTTCCCAGAATTGTTTTGGGTTGGTGGAGTTTTCAATTTCTTCTAGTA